>NC_140775.1:16302502-16588607 GCF_044657685.1 Stegodyphus dumicola | reverse complement strand
GCTCGATCCAAGAAAGAAATGATGTCTTTTTTTTTATTTTTGGACTGCCAATTTGTATTGGAATATACTGAAAACGGGTGTTTGAGTCGATTTTCTGTATATTTCAATACAAATAGAGCTCGGTCCAAGAAAGAAATGATGTCTTTTTTTTTTATTTTGTGAACTGCCAATTTGTATTGGAATATACTGAAAACGGGTGTTTGAGTCGGTTTTCAGTATATTTCAATACAAATAGAGCTCGATCCAAGAAAGAAATGATGTCTTTTTTTTTATTTTGTGGACTGCCAATTTGTATTGGAATATACTGAAAACGGGTGTTTGAGTCGGTTTTTCAGTATATTTCAATACAAATAGAGCTCGATCCAAGAAAAAAATGATGTCTTTTTTTTATTTTGAGGACTGCCAATTTGTATTGGAATATACTGAAAACGGGTGTTTGAGTCGGTTTTTCAGTATATTTCAATACAAATAGAGCTCGATCCAAGAAAAAAATGATGTCTTTTTTTTATTTTGAGGACTGTCAATTTGTATTGGAATATACTGAAAACGGGTGTTTGAGTCGGTTTTCAGTATATTTTCAATACAAATAGAGCTCGATCCAACAAAGAAATGATGTCTTTTTTTATTTTGTGGACTGCCAATTTGTATTGGGAATATACTGAAAACGGGTGTTTGAGTCGGTTTTTCAGTATATTTCAATACAAGTGGAGCTCGATCCAAGAAAAAAATGATGTCTGTTTTTTTTATTTTGTGGACTGTCAATTTTGTCTTGGAATATACTGAAAACGGGCGTTCACGTCGGTTTTCAGTATATTTCAATACAAATGGAGCTGGATCCAAGAAAAAAATGATGTCTTTTTTTTTATTTTTTGTGGACAGCCAATTTTGTATTGGAATATACTGAAAACGGGCATTCACGTCGGTTTTCAGTATATTTCAATACAAATGGAGCTGGATACAAGAGAAAAAAATGATGTCGTTTTTTATGTTGTGGACAGCCAATTTTGTATTGGAATATACTGAAAACGGGCGTTCACGTTGGTTTTCAGTATATTTCAATACAAATGGAACTCCATCCAAGAAAAAAAATGATGTCTTTTTTTTTATTTTGTGGACTGCCAATTTTGTATTGGAATATACTGAAAACGGGCGTTCACGTTGGTTTTCAATATATTCCAATACAAATGGAGCTGGATCCAAGAAAAAAAATGATGTCTTTTTTTTTATTTTTTGTGGACAGCCAATTTTGCTTTGGAATATACTGAAAACGGGCGTTCGAGTCGGTTTTCAGTATATTCTAATACAAATGGAGCTCCATCCAAGAAAAAAATGATGTCTTTTTTTTATGTTGTGGACAATCAATTTTGTATTGGAATATACTGAAAACGGGCGTTCGAGTCCTTTTTCCGACTATTTCTATACACATTCCACTATATTAAAATGACGTCATGGTTGAGTCCAGAGTCGTCCCCGGATAGAGTCGTCTCCGGACAAAGTCGTCCCGGACAATTTTATACCGAATTTGTATAGAAATATACTTAAAATGGGCTTGGAGGGGAGGGCACTTTCTAGTATATTCCTATATACATTCGGTTGCATTCAGAAAACAAAAAGAATGTCTTTTTGAATGGACAGGATGACTATGGAAACCGGATCTCTCTCTCTCTCTCTCTCTCTCTCTCCAAGATTGGATGAGAGAGTGCCTCCTATTTGTATTGTAATATACTGAAAACGGGGCTTTTGAGTCAATTTCTAGACTATTTCTATACAAATGGAGCTCTATTTACGAAAAAATGATGTCTTTTTTTTATTGTGTGGACAGCCCTATTTGTATTGCAATATACTGAAAACAGGCGTTCGACTCGGTTTCTAAACTCTTCCTATACAAATTCCACCATATATATAGAAATGATGTCATCGTTGAGTCCAAACAAAGTCGTCCCCGGACCATCTTGATGACCAGACATATTGCCTTTTCAACAGCCCACATTATTCTGAACAAAAACGTGGAATACTTTTATAGAAAAGAGAAGAATTGAAAGTGAAAGTCAAAAAGCAAAATGGGATCGGCTGGGAAAAATTTCTGAGAGCCGAGAAAAAATTCTAAATCAGAAAAAAAAAGAAAAAAATATATAATATATATATTATATAATATATATATTATATAATATATATTATAAATACTTTTTGTTAATTTTTATCATGTCTTCTAGACATGATAAAAATTAACTAATCCCTTTTGTCTAGGAATGTTGTCTCACCGTTTCCTAAAATAGACCATGACTTATCCTTTCTAAAGAATAGAATTCCAAGAAAAGAATGAATTCTGGTCTATTTTAGAAACGGGTGAGACAACATTCCCAGACAAAAGGGGGTACATTGAGTCTGTGCTGTAGACCCTGAACAACCTATCGGTCACCGGTAATATATCTGGAAGGACCCCAAAAAGCTATCCACTGTCGTTGGAATTGTGTTCACTGGAAGCTATTTCTTTTTTTGCAATCTCGCTTTTAGTTTTCTCTGAGATTCTTTAGAAATGGGTGAAGATGGGTAGTGTGAAGCGGGGGACACCTGGATCAAGATTCCCGATTAGGGTAGAGAGGGAGGCGTGTTGCCTTTTCAACAGCCCACAGTGTTCTGAACAGAAACGTGGAATGCTTTTATAGAAAAGAGAAGAGTTGAAAGCGAAAGTCGAAAAACGAAATGAGATCGGCTGGCAAAATATTTTCAGAGCTCAGAAAAAAATTCTGAGATGTAAAAAAAAAAAAAAAAAAAAAAAAAAAAAAAAAAACTTTTTGTTAATTTTTATCATGTCTTCTAGACATGATAAAAATTAACTCACCCTCCTTTTGTCTGGGTATGTTGTCTCACCATTTCTAAAAATAGACCAGAACCCAGTCTTTTCTTGGAATTCTATTCTTTAAAAGAATGAGTCATGGTCTATTTTTAGAAAGTGGGAGACAACATTCCCAGACAAAAGGGGGGGTGAGTTAATTTTTATCATGTCTAAGACATGATAAAAATTAACAAAAAGTTTTTTTTTTTTTTTTTTTTTTTTTACATCTCAGAATTTTTTTTCTGAGCTCTGAGAAATTTTTCCTAGCCGATCCCATTTCGTTTTTAGACTTTCACTTTTCTATAAAAGCATTCCACGTTTCTGTTCAGAACAGTGTCTCTCTCTACCCAAATCTGGAACCCTAGTCACGAGAGAATATGAGACTAGAAAAATAGTTTAGCTTATTGATCTAAAAAATGTCCCATGCTAGAACTCAGAATTATAATCAGAGCGGGGCTTTCCAGTATCCACTTCCAAGATTTTAGATTTGCCTCTCCCAAGATTGGAGGAGAGAGTGGCCCAAAAAATGGGTCTCGGAAGGAATCGAATGCATTTGAAATGCACTCATTCCTTCCAAGACCCATTTTTTTGGTCTCCTGATTCAACTCTCCAGTCTATGGAATAGGGAAAGCGGAGAACGTTTCCCCTTCTTTAAGCGACTGGAGACCATATCGCATCATCATCACCATCACCATCGTCCTCTTTCTGATACTTTTCAACGAAGGCTTGATGTCTCTGGATGATTTTGGGGAGATGATGGACCCCGAATTGAGTGATGAAAAAGAGAGGACTCTTTTTCCTTTCTTGTTCGTCTTGCACAGTCTCTCGAAGGGTGATATACGTTTCCCCGTCCTCCTCAATTTTCGTCAGAGGGTCTCATGAATATTTTACACATCCAGAGAAGAGCCGACTTGTTATGCAGGGATTTCGAAGCGACGAAGGCCGCTTCATTCGAAGTGAGGACAATCTGGTTCGGTTGACCCCATTCTTTGGAGTAGTTGTCCAAATCGTCTAGTCGAAGAAAATGGTGTCGATTAGGAAAAAAGACTTGGAGAACACTCGTCGTATGCGAGACGTTCGTAGGCAAGATAGTCAAGATATCTTTGGCATTCCAGTACAGGAATCCTAGATCCACATACGCGTGCACGTAATAGTCATCGTTATATTCCAGTTTGAGCAGCATGGCTTTTGTATTTTTTTTTTCCGTTCTCAAGGCGAAACACTCGTCTGATATGAACAAGAGCTCGCTGGCGATCCGTTTATATAGACCCCTTAAGAGAGAGAGAGGGAGAGGGGAGGAGGAGGAACAAGGTTGATGAATTCTAAAATAAAAAAAATGATAACGAAATGAGATCGGCTGAGTTAATTTTTATCATGTCTAAGACATGATAAAAATTAACAAAAAGTTTTTTTTTTTTTTTTAACATTTCAGAATTTTTTTCTGAGCTCTGAGAAATTTTTCCTAGCCGATCTCATTTCGTTTTTCGACTTTCACTTTCAACTCTTCACTTTTCTATAAAAGCATTCCACGTTTCTGTTCAGAACAGTGTCTCTCTCTACCCAAATCTGGGAACCCTAGTCACGAGAGAATATGAGACTAGAAAAATAGTTTAGCTTATTGATCTAAAAAATGTCCCATGCTAGAACTCAGAATTATAATCAGAGCGGGGCTTTCCAGTATCCACTTCCAAGATTTTAGATTTGCCATGGGTGACATGTTCCCAAATTCATAAATTCTTCAATTATAGTCCCCTTCTTTGACAAATGGCTAAGAAATTCTTAAAGAATATCATGATAAAGATTTAGCTATCTATATATAACATTATGTTTTCTTTTCAAAAAAAAAATCCAGTCTTGATCGAAATGGACTTTACGCACAATTTATTGTGTCCCCCCCCTTTCCAAGATTGGTTTGAAGAAGTGATCAAAAAAAATGGGTCTGGAAGGAAAAGGGTGCATTTCGAGAAAAGAAAAGAGGACCCTCTTTTTCTCGCAATGCACCCGTTTCCTTCCAGACCCATTTCTTTTGCCTCCTCAGAACTCTCTTTCTTTTATCCTCCCTCTCTCTCTTAAGGGGGATTGAAAGAAAGAGGCTAGATGGAAAAGTTTCTTTTTTTTTCTTTCGAGAAGATAAAAGAAAATTTGGAGGAGGAGCAAATTTTTTTTTGGGTGGTGGTGGTTGTTTTCTTTTAGAAGGTGATAACTTTAGTGACATTTAAAGAGACCACCAGAGGATCCGTTTGAGTCTCGACGACCTTTTCTTGACGGGGGTCTGTCTGGCAATAAGCGCTGTCATATTGTTTAGGGTAAGTAGAAGAATCCGTCATGCCTGGATGAGGCGGTATGTAGCGCACTCCCAGATTAAAGAAGGTGATGAAGGGAAATTTCTCCCCCGGATAGAGCAGTCGGTAAACGGGTTGATTGGGTACAACTCGAACCAGCGGCTGAGTTAAAATGCTATACACCCAGGCCAGAAGCTGATTATTTTTAGGATTCTGATTCTTTCGGCAGATGCAACATTTCTTCGCTGGACAGGACATATCCCTCTTGAGAACTCCCGAGACTCTCAAGATCTTTTATTTTCCTGAAAGGACGTGGTGTTCGTCGAAAAACACGGAGAGAATGTCCCAGGTTCTTTTACTGGAAGTATGAATCAGAGGCAAAATGTCCGTAGCGTTCCAAAACAATCTTCCGTCATCCACATAACAGCGAATGCTCACAGAACTCATTATATAAGACGCGGATCATCATCTTGAGTAGAAATATGGATACGCACAGCAGTCTCTCTCTCTGGGAAATAGAGTCTGTCTTCCACTCGCCTCTCTATATATACGAGAAGACCACGTGATGGGCGACGTGACGGTTGATTTCTAGAAAAAAAAATCAACTTTGTCTACCTCTCTCTCTCTCTCTCTCTATAACCTTCTATTTTTTTTCCTAAAGGACACCTCGTCACCTTTTCAAAGATCATGGGATTGAGAGGAACGAAAGAAAAAAAACAACCATCCTTTGTATATGACCTATGACTACCTATGACCTTCTCCTAGAGACCCCTGCCATTTTCTTCTTGAGAGCTACGTGATGAAAGCTTTTTTTTTTATTTTTTTTTATTCTAGAGTTTATCAACTTTGTAAACACATGACCCCGTCACCTTCTCAAAGGTTATGTCGTATGGAATGGGACCCTTTTGGTTTTTTCTTTTGAGCAAATAAAAAATAAAACAACTTTATAATCATCTCTCTATGACCTTCACAAACACTCATGTTTTATCATTTTTTTTTATTTTAGAATTCATCAACCTTGTTCCTCCTCCCCTCTCCCTCTCTCTCTGAGGAGTCTATATAAACGGATCGCCAGCGAGCTCTTGTTCATATCAGACGAGTGTTTCGCCTTGAGAACGGAAAAAAAAAATACAAAAGCCATGCTGCTCAAACTGGAATATAACGATGACTATTACGTGCACGCGTATGTGGATCTAGGATTCCTGTACTGGAATGTCAAAGATATCTTGACTCTCTTGCCTACGAACGTCTCGCATACGACGAGTGTTCTCCAAGTCTTTTTTCCTAATCGACACCATTTTCTTCGACTAGGCGATTTGGAACACTACTCCAAAGAATGGGGTCATCCGAACCAGATTGTCCTCACTTCGAATGAAGCGGCCTTCGTCGCTTCGAAATCCCTGCATAACGAAGTCGCTCTTCCCTTGGATGTGTAAAATATTCATGAGACCTCTGACGAAAATTGAGGGAGGACGGGGAAACGTATATCACCCTCCGAGAGACTGTGCAAGACGAACAAGAAAGGAAAAAGAGTCCTCTCTTTTTCATCACTCAATTCGGGATCCCATCATCTCCCCAAAATCATCCAGAGACATCAAGCCTTCGTTGAAAAGTATCAGAAAGAGGACGATGGTGATGGTGATGATGATGATGATGATGCGATATGGTCTCCAGTCGCTTAAGGAAGGGGAAACGTTCTCCGCTTTCCCTATACCATAGACTGGAGAGTTGAATCAGGAGACCAAAAAAATGGGTCTTGGAAGCAATGAGTGCATTTCAAAATGCATTCGATTCCTTCCAAGACCCATTTTTTTGGGCCACTCTCTCCTCCAATCTTGGGAGAGGCAAATCTAAAATCTTGGAAGTGGTACTGGAAAGCCCCGCTCTGATTATAATTCTGAGTTCTAGCATGGGACATTTTTTAGATCAATAAGCTAAACTATTTTTCTAGTCTCATATTCTCTCGTGACTAGGGTTCCAGATTTGGGGGTAGAGAGAGACACTGTTCTGAACAGAAACGTGGAATGCTTTTATAGAAAAGTGAAAGTCTAAAAACGAAATGGGATCGACTAGGAAAAATTTCTCAGAGCTCAGAAAAAATTCTGAGATGTAAAAAAAAAAAAAAAAAAAAAACTTTTTGTTAATTTTTATCATGTCTTAGACATGATAAAAATTAACTCACCCCCCCTTTTGTCTGGGAATGTTGTCTCCCACTTTCTAAAAATAGACCATGACACATCCTTTTAAAGAATAGAATTCCAAGAAAAGACTGGGTTCCGGTCTTTTTTTAGAAACGGTGAGACAACATACCCAGACAAAAGGAGGGTGAGTTAATTTTTATCATGTCTAGAAGACATGATAAAAATTAACAAAAGTTTTTTTTTTTTTTTTTTTTTTTTTACATCTCAGAATTTTTTTCTGAGCTCTGAAAATATTTTGCCAGCCGATCTCATTTCGTTTTTCGACTTTCACTTTCAACTCTTCTCTTTTCTATAAAAGCATTCCACGTTTCTGTTCAGAACACTGTGGGCTGTTGAAAAGGCAACACGCCTCCCTCTCTACCCTAATCGGGAATCTTGATCCAGGTGTCCCCCGCTTCACACTACCCATCTTCACCCATTTCTAAAGAATCTCAGAGAAAACTAAAAGCGAGATTGCAAAAAAAAGAAATAGCTTCCAGTGAACACAATTCCAACGACAGTGGATAGCTTTTTGGGGTCCTTCCAGATATATTACCGCGGTGACCGATAGGTTCTTCAGGGTCTACAGCACACACTCAATGTACCCCCCTTTTGTCTGGGAATGTTGTCACACCGTTTCTAAAAATAGACCAGAATTCATTCTTTTCTTGGAATTCTATTCTTTAGAAAGGATAAGTCATGGTCTATTTTTAGAAACGGTGAGACAACATTCCTAGACAAAAGGGATTAGTTAATTTTTATCATGTCTAGAAGACATGATAAAAATTAACAAAAAGTATTTATAATATATATTATATAATATATATATTATATAATATATATATTATATAATATATATATTATATATTTTTTCTTTTTTTTTTCTGACTCAGAATTTTTTCTCGGCTCTCAGAAATTTTTCCCAGCCGATCCCATTTTGCTTTTTGACTTTCACTTTCAATTCTTCTCTTTTCTATAAAAGTATTCCACGTTTTTGTTCAGAATAATATGGGCTGTTGAAAAGGCAATATGTCTGGTCATCAAGATGGTCCGGGGACGACTTTGTTTGGACTCAACGATGACATCATTTCTATATAGATGGTGGAATTTGTATAGGAAGAGTTTAGAAACCGACTCGAACGCCTGTTTTCAGTATATTGCAATACAAATAGGGCTCTCCACACAATAAAAAAAAGACATCATTTTTTCGTAAATAGAGCTCCATTTGTATAGAAATAGTCTAAAAATTGACTCAAAAGCCCGTTTTCAGTATATTACAATACAAATAGGAGGCACTCTCTCATCCAATCTTGGGAGAGAGAGAGAGATCCGGTTTCCATAGTCATCCTGTCCATTCAAAAAGACATTCTTTTTGTTTCTGAATGCAACCGAATGTATATAGGAATATACTAGAAAGCGCCCTCCACTCCAAGCCCATTTTAAGTATATTTCTATACAAATTCGGTATAAAATTGTACGGGAACGACTTTGTCCGGAGACGACTCTATCCGGGGACGACTCTCTTTGGACTCAACCATGACGTCATTTTAATATAGTGGAATGTGTATAGAAATAGTCGGAAAAAGGACTCGAACGCCCGTTTTCAGTATATTCCAATACAAAATTGATTGTCCACAACATAAAAAACGACATCATTTTTTTCTTGGATGGAGCTCCATTTGTATTAGAATATACTGAAAACCGACTCGAACGCCCGTTTTCAGTATATTCCAATACAAACTTGGCTGTCCACAACATAAAAAAAGACATCATTTTTTTTCTTGGATGGAGCTCCATTTGTATTGGAATATACTGAAAACCAACGTGAACGCCCGTTTTCAGTATATTCCAATACAAAATTGGCTGTCCACAAAATAAAAAAAAGACATCATTTTTTTCTTGGATGGAGCTCCATTTGTATTGAAATATACTGAAAACCAACGTGAACGCCCGTTTTCAGTATATTCCAATACAAAATTGGCTGTCCACAAAATAAAAAAAAGACATCATTTTTTTCTTGGATCGAGCTCCACTTGTATTGAAATATACTGAAAACAACGTGAATGCCCGTTTTCAGTATATTCCAATCCAAAATTGGCTGTCCACAAAAAATAAAAAAAAAGACATCATTTTTTTCTTGGATCCAGCTCCATTTGTATTGCAATATACTGAAAACCAACGTGAACGCCCGTTTTCAGTATATTCCAATACAAAATTGGCTGTCCACAAAATAAAAAAAAGACATCATTTTTTTCTTGGATCCAGCTCCACTTGTATTGGAATATACTGAAAACCAACGTGAACGCCCGTTTTCAGTATATTCCAATACAAAATTGGCTGTCCACAACATAAAAAAGAGACATCATTTTTTTCTTGGATCCAGCTCCACTTGTATTGTAATATACTGAAAACCAACGTGAACGCCTGTTTTCAGTATATTCCAATACAAAATTGGCTGTCCACAACATAAAAAAAAGACATCATTTTTTTCTTGGATCAAGCTGCATTTGTATTGAAATATACTGAAAACCGACGTGAATGCCCGTTTTCAGTATATTCCAATACAAAATTGGCTGTCCACAACATAAAAAAAAGACGTCATTTTTTTCTTGGATCCAGCTCCATTTGTATTGAAATATACTGAAAACCGACGTGAACGCCCGTTTTCAGTATATTCCAATACAAAATTGGCTGTCCACAAAATAAAAAAAAGACATCATTTTTTTCTTGGATGGAGCTCCATTTGTATTGAAATATACTGAAAACCAACGTGAACGCCCGTTTTCAGTATATTCCAATACAAAATTGGCTCTTCACAAAATAAAAAAAAAGACATCATTTTTTTCTTGGATCGAGTTCCACTTGTATTGAAATATACTGAAAACAACGTGAATGCCCGTTTTCAGTATATTCCAATACAAAATTGGCTGTCCACAAAAAATAAAAAAAAGACATCATTTTTTTCTTGGATCCAGCTCCATTTGTATTGCAATATACTGAAAACCAACGTGAACGCCCGTTTTCAGTATATTCCAATACAAAATTGGCTGTCCACAAAATAAAAAAAAGACATTTTTTTCTTGGATCCAGCTCCACTTGTATTGGAATATACTGAAAACCAACGTGAACGCCCGTTTTCAGTATATTCCAATACAAAATTGGCTGTCCACAACATAAAAAAAAGACATCATTTTTTTCTTGGATCCAGCTCCACTTGTATTGTAACATACTGAAAACCAACGTGAACGCCTGTTTTCAGTATATTCCAATACAAAATTGGCTGTCCACAACATAAAAAAAAGACATCATTTTTTTCTTGGATCCAGCTGCATTTGTATTGAAATATACTGAAAATCGACGTGAATGCCCGTTTTCAGTATATTCCAATACAAAATTGGCTGTCCACAACATAAAAAAAAGACGTCATTTTTTTCTTGGATCCAGCTCCATTTGTATTGAAATATACTGAAAACCGACGTGAACGCCCGTTTTCAGTATATTCCAATACAAAATTGGCAGTCCACAAAATAAAAAAAAAGACATCATTTTTTTCTTGGATCGAGCTCCACTTGTATTGAAATATACTGAAAACCGACTCAAACACCCGTTTTCAGTATATTGCAATACAAATTGGCAGTCCACAAAATGAAAAAAGACATCATTTCTTTGTTGGATCGAGCTCTATTTGTATTGAAATATACTGAAAACCGACTCAAACACCCGTTTTCAGTATATTCCAATACAAATTGGCAGTCCTCAAAATAAAAAAAAGACATCATTTTTTTCTTGGATCGAGCTCTATTTGTATTGAAATATACTGAAAACCGACTCAAACACCCGTTTTCAGTATATTCCAATACAAATTGGCAGTCCACAAAATAAAAAAAAAGACATCATTTCTTTCTTGGATCGAGCTCTGTTTGTATTGAAATATACTGAAAACCGACTCAAACACCCGTTTTCAGTATATTCCAATACAAATTGGCAGTTCACAAAATAAAAAAAAAGACATCATTTCTTTCTTGGATCGAGCTCCATTTGTATAGAAATAGCCTAGAAATCAGTTCGAACGCCCGTTTTCAGTATATTGTAATACAAATGAAATGACATGAAAAATGCAAAAAGAGGAAAAGTAGCCTACCTTGACGGAACTTCTATTCCAAAAGGGGAAAACTTGTATCCAGGTTTGCCCACAGCACGGCCGGAACTCAAGCGAAACTCGATAGGTTGAAATCGATCCATTAAACAACATTCTTAAAAAACAGTAAAGTTTTATTCTATTCCAAAACTCAAGCGAAACTCGATAGGTTGAAATCGATCCATTAAATAACATTCTTAAAAAACAGTAAAGTTTTATTCTATTCCAAAAGGGGAAAACTTGTATCCAGGTGGGCCCACAGCACGGCCGGAACTCAAGCGAAACTCGATAGGTTGAAATCGATCCATTAAATAACATTCTTAACAAACAGTAAAGTTTTATTCACATCGAGTCGGCTGGGAAAAGTTTCTGAAAAATAAATTACCCCCCTTTTTAGTCTGAAAATTTGAAAATTGATGTCTTCAATTTTTGAAAAATTGAAGACATCAATTTTCAGACTAAAAGGTTTTTTTTTTTTTTTTTTTTTTTTTTTTTTTTTTTTTTTTCAGTTAGAGAAATTTTTCTTCGGCTCTCAGAAATTTTTCCGCACTCGACTGGATGAATAAAACATCCCCGTTTCTTTAAGAATGGGCTCACTGTTAACTATTTCAGCATTCGACGTTTCGCGTCCAATAATAACTGCCGGGTGTTCAAGAATGCAGAAGCACCTACTAGATTTTCTACAGAGAAGCTTGACTGGATGGAGAGAGTGGATAACTTTTTCCAAGATTCTCGACTTTGGACCGTCAAGAGGTAATGGATCTTTTTGTTTTTTTTTTTTTCTTTTAGGAAAATTTATGGATAGATTCATTTCTTTTTGAATGGACCTAGAAAAATAGGACAAAGTTCTTCTCCAAGATTGGATGAGAGAGGGACCCAAAAAAAATGGGTCTCGGAAGGAATCGAATTCATTTGCTCTCATTCCTTCCATTTTTTTTTTTTTTTTTGGTCTCCTGATTCGTCTCTCTCTCTCTCTCTTCTCAGTCCATTTCCATAAATATAGCGAAAGCGGAGAACCTTTCCCTACTTATTTCTAAAAATCTTTTCTTTATTTTTTTTCTCCTGATTTTATGTATATATCAATTCAAATACTTTTGAGAACGGTCATCCCAATTCTCTGTCTTCTTTTCGGTTTCATCGTCCCAACACTCAGTGGACATAGTCTCAGTCGATTTTGGAGCATGGGTCGTCCGTTCATTGTCCCAACATTCAGTGGACATAGTCTCAATAGATTTTGGAGCATGAGTCGTCTGTTCATTGTCCCAACACTCAGTGGACATAGTCTTCGTGGATTTTGGATCATGAGTCGTCCGTTCATTGTCCCAACACTCAGTGGATTTTGTCTTTGGATCCTCTGAAGATATTTTGGGGGTCTCATGAGATTCTTTGGAAGGTTCGTCCCAACAGGCTGCTGGATCGTAATGGGGAATATTTTCAGGTATGTCTCCCCAACCCTCCGTCTTCCTCGAGTTATTGGAGGAAGTTGACGACAAAGAAGAAGAGCCCATCAAGTTTAAAGGCGTATGCTCATCCGGATGTTCCATCACTTGGAAACAGGACAGATTATCCCATTTCTGGATGAGGTTATCGTACGCTTTTGGGGACGGATCCTTCTCTAACTGATCGTAGGCCTTATCAAAAGCTTGCAGAGGATTGTCTGCTTCCTCCTGAATCCTCTCCTCTTCCTCCGTTCTGTCTGGATAGACGTGATTGATATGAAAATCTCCTTCCGTAATATGCCATCGATAGTTGCGCACTTTGTTTTCGGCACAATGGAAATATTTCATCCTTTGATGATGTCGGGCACATTTTCCCCGATACTTCCAAATGATTCCATCTGGCACATAAATTTCCGTCACGGGTTTTTGATAATCCAAGGCTTTAGCAAAGAATTTAGCTTTCTGACATCCCACCACATAAATCGTGGAGAAGCTGTGAGTGAGCGATTGGAGAATGCGTCCTAAATGGTTGTAGGGAATATGACCCTCGTTCCAACGAAGTCCGTGCCGGTTTCTCGTCAGCCAGGCATTCGTCTTTTGGTTTTTTTCATTCAGTTGGTGGAAGGGGTGAGGAGGAGCAAACGTCAACGATCCCACGGTCAAAAAATCTTTTGTCGCATAGCCCAATTCTTTTAAAACGTAGGTAAATTCACCCTTCTTGTGGTTGTAGGACTGGAAACCCTCTAGATCGAGCACGATAAAGTTTTCTGAACACGCCATGGCGATGAATACGGTGATGTCTTCCACAAACAGGAGCAAAAAAGGAGAATCGAAAAGGTATATATGTATAACAGGGAAGATCTAGAAAGGGGGAAAAAAACAATAAAACGTTTTAGAGTCGTCGTCTTGAAAGAGACATTTTTCTTTTCAAAGGGTTAAGAAGTTTCAAAGTTTCAAAGGTCTTTTTAAATGAAGTTATGATTAAACCATATTCATAGGACCAAAGGGACTTACCAGCTCAGTTCACGTCTTCTTCTGTTCTCTGAAGAAATCTCGCGGAGGATACACACTTTTATACTCGCGCGACATCTGTCGGGATCGCGACCCCATCTAAATGTCAGGGTCATTCCAACCTCTTAAAAGGATCGGAATGAAAGAAACACTTTGATAAAAAAATATATTTATGAAAAGATATCTGAGGGTCGTGAGAACATTTTCTCTCCCCACCCCCCGCCTATTTCAAAAAAAAAAAATAAAAAGTCTTTCTTGGATCGCGTCAAGATTACAAAACAACTCACAGGACTTGTTTATCTCGATCTTGTCAGGGTCACCGTTTCACATAAGAAGATGGATGGACCCTGAACTTTAGACATGATAAAAATTAACTCTACCCGCCTTTTGTCTGGGAATAGGGTCTCACCGTTTCTAAAAATAGACTAGATCCCATTCTTGGAATTCTATTCTTTAGGAAAGGAGGAGTGTGATGTTCTATTTTTAGAAAGTGTGAGACAACATTCCCAGACAAAAGGGGGGTAGAGTTAATTTTTATCATGTCTAAGACATGATAAAAATTAACAAAAAGTTTTTTTTTTTTTTTTTTTTTTTTTTTAAAGGCTGAAAAATTTTTCTGAGAGAGCTGAGAAAGATTTTTCCTCCCAATCTTTTTCGACGATGAAAAGGGAAAAACTACTGATCCGATCTCCCTACGCTTTAGGGAAAAAAAACAAAAAAAATACTTATGAAATATTCATGTGTTGAAATTGGCTATTCAAATAAGTGACATTTTGTTTCTCATTGGAACTGTTCAACGGCGAGTCCATTCGTCTCATTCTTTGGGGTAGGGGATGAAAGTACAGCGGTTTGTTGAAATCGATGATAGTTTCCTCTTTAGTCGGCGGAACTGTAAATCTATCCCGTCTTAACTCTTCTAATCTCTTTGAAAGTCTTTCCACTTGCTCTGCTAAGGTTTCCTCGGTACTCATGATCTCTCTTAGTTTAGGGAAGTCTTGACGTATTGGCTAGAGAACAGAGGGTTTTTTTCTCTCTATACATATATCATGTGGGAGCGTGTGATTTATAAATCCTTGTGAAATATTTCTACGTCTTGTGTAACTTGGAAAATTCTTCTTCTTCTCGTCGATTGGGGTGGAGTTATGGAAAAGAAATGGGATTGGAAAGAAATCAACATATTACAAAAAAAAGAACTTTTTTTTTCTATTTTTTTTCTCTAGGGATTTACATACCATTTCATTCATGAACATTCAAGGGTTCTCTCCAAGACCAAACTTTAGAAGAGGACCACAAAGAGTACACTTGAGGATCCTCTTTCAGGTCTAGGTGAGATAAGGGTTGAGACCAATATTCTTGGGTCTCTAAAGCATCCCAACTTAGACATTTATTATTATTATTAGAAAGTTCATCCTCCTCCTCCTCCTCCTCATCGTCGCACGAGTTCTCCTGGGGAGATTCTTCCGCCTCCTCTTCGTCTTCGACAGCTTTGCTTTCGGAGGGGTAACAATGTAATTTCCGGAAAACGTAACTACCCTCCATCAAATGGTATCGAAAATTTCTCACCTTGTTCTCGACACAATGAATCATCTTTTGGAAATATTGGTGTCGCGTGCATTTCGACTTGTTCCGCCACTCGGTTTTCCCTGGGATGTAAAACTCATAAACGGATCGCTGGCAGAGCTTGCTGAAAAATTCGGCTTTATCGTATCCATTGACGTAGATCACCTCCACATTTTCGGTCAGTTTTTTCAGGATTGTAGGAAGATGCTCGTAGGAAAGACGACCCTCGGTCCATTGCAGGCCGTGTCGGTTATTTGTAGTCTGGTTGACCACAGCTTGATTGCGGGACGATAAGTCATCGTAATGGACAGGAGGGAGAAAAATCATGGATCTGCATAAGGTTAAATCGCAAGTGATGTAGCCCAGTACTTTCAAGATGAAACATATATCTCCCGTCTTTGGATCATAACAGTGAAAGTAGTCCATGTCCAGAACAATGTAGGAATCTTTGAGAGGTTTGGCACTCAAAATGTCCATCTTCTTCAATTGAGGAAAAAAGAAAACAAAATTCTCTCTCTCTCCTGTGTGTCCTGAAGGAAAAAATGGATAGCGTTCTCTCGCCGTCTCCTCTTTTATATATAGAGAGAGAGAGAGAAGGTTGCACGTGACAGGTCGTATGAATTCTGGGAAAGGTCACATTCGTATATATATTTGTTTTTTGAATAATATCGTGCGTATCTTAATACACATCCATCATAATAATAATAAAGGTCACCTTGGAAAGAAAAAGAAATAAAAAACATGGAACTCGTGCTCGACTTTGAAGGTTTCTACGATTCTCAAGGAGCCTTTATTGTGAAAGAATTGGCTTACGTCACATTGGACGGTACTTCTCGAGGGGTATTTGTTTTTAAACCCCCGTTTCCATGGCAAATGCTCACCGAGAAAGAAAAACGAACCGCTGTGTGGGCGAGTGATTATTATCACGGCTTGTCGTGGTACGAAGGAGAAATTCCGTACAGTTATTTTCCATGGGTGTTAACGATGTTGACGGAACCTTTTCCCATGATTTGGGTGCGAGGAGAAATGAAACGGCGGTTTTTAGAGAAATGGTTGCAAAGATCCATTTATTGCATTTCGGGATCGACGCAAGAGATTCTCAAATACAATGGGATCGAACACATGAATTGTCCTAACCATACAAAAGGTTTTTTCCATTGCGCTCTACAAAAAGCAGTTCGGTATCATTATTATTTAAAGACACAGAGAAGAAATTCGCAAGGTCGATCCTGCACAATTCAATCTTGACAGAACTCATTAAAAAAATACATATATCATGTTACTTCTTCAACAGCATAGATGGTTCTGAAGCGAAACTTGGAAATTTGAAATAATAGATCAGGGAGAAATCATTCTTAAAAAAATGGTAAAGTCTCGAATCGGCTGGGAGAAAAAAAAATTTCTCAGAGCTGAAATAAAATTCTCTAATGAAAAAAAAAAATCTTTTGGTTAATTTTTATCATGTCTTAGACATGATAAAAATTAATGACCCTCCCTTTTTGTCTGGGAAGGATGTCTCACCCTTTCTAAAAATAGACCATGACTCATCCTTTCTCTAATGGCAATCATTCCATGAATGAATCACGATTTGTTTTTCAAAAGAGTGAGACAACATTCCCAGACGAAAAGGGAAGAGGGTCGTTAATTTTTATCATGTCTAAGACATGATAAAAATTAACCAAAAGGTTTTTTTTTTTTTTTGAGTTGTAGAATTTTTCTCAGCTCTGAAAATTTTTTTCCAGCCGACTCAAGACTTTACCATTTATATTTACGAATAGTCTTTGGATTATTTATTTATTTTCTTTTAAAAAGAAAAATTCTGAGCTAGACCTATCTATTGGCTTAACATTCTGGTCATTGAAACAGTCTAGAATCTCATTTTATTTTTCGAGGCTAATGCACGGGTTCTCCAATCAAAAGGGTTACTATAAAGGGATTGGTTTGAATGCATTTATCTGCAAATGTTGTAGGATTCTGTTGTTGAGAAGGGGGTATATTATTATTATTATGATGATGATGATTGTGGCAGATTCGTTTTCTACATGGAAGTCTAATCTCCTCCGAAGACCTTTTCTGGGGATCGTCGATAGATGGTTTTTCAATAGGAATCGTTTCCCTCGGATCCTCAAGAGATAGAGGGGGGTCCTGTCTTGAGACATGGAGCGGTCTCTCCTCCTCCTCCTCCTCCTCCTCCTCGAGAAGTCTTGAGAAAGGGAGAGGATTTTCGGTTCCCTTATTCTTGAGGGGTCTTGACAAATTGAGAGGTCCCTCCTCTTCGAAAGAGAGAGAAGTTTTGGTTCCCTTATCCTCGAGGGGTTTTGACAAATCGAGAGGTCCCTCATTTTCGAGGGGTCTTGATAAATGGAGAGGTTTTTCATCTTCGAGGGGGTTTGATAAAGGAAGAGGTCCCTCCTTCTCGAGGGGTCTTGATAAATGGAGAGGTTTTTCATCTTCGAGGAGGTTTGACAATGGGAGAGATTTCTCCTTCTCGAGGGGTCTCTCTTCCTCAAGGGGTTTTGAGGAAGGGAGAGGTTTTTCATCCTCGACGGGTTTTGACAAACTGAGAGGAATCTGAACAGGTTTCTCCTCATCCCCATCATTATCGAGGAGGATGAGGATAGGCTTTTGGAAAGGTTTTTTCTTTTTCTTCTGAACAGGCTCCTCTTGATGCTCGGGGAGAGGGATGGGGTAGTTGTTCCACCATTCTATTTTTTCTTGCTCGAGAATTTTTTCAAAAGTCGTGGCCTCTCTATGATGAGACGAAGGAGGAGAGTCCTCGAGAAGAATATAATAGGTATTCTTCCCAGTCTTCTCGATCGAGAGAGGTTCGTGCAAACATTTATGCAACTATTCACTAAAATGAACGAGAATCCCTTTTGTCTTCTCAAGACGATCCATAATCCTATTCATTTGCGAGACGGTTAGAAAGTGGGACGTGTAAAAATATTTGGCTCGTTTCATTAACAAAATTTGTGCATCCAAAGGTGGAATGTCACGAGCCATCAACACGTTTTCGTCGGATAAAAATTCGTCCCGCATCTTTTGATAACGCCCCACGGTATAATAACCCGCACATTTTGAAAAATCGGAGGCTTTCAGGTAAACGACTCCTTGGATGATATAAAAAAAAAGATCAACATATTTATATTTGAAAGGAATATACGTAGTGAGCTGGGGATGCCTCCTCATGATCCACTTGGACAAAAATACGACTTTGGGGCTCTCCCCTTTTATTTATAGAGAGAAAGAGAGTGTGACCTTCCCTTCCCTCAACCTCCTCTCTCCCTGCTTCCTCTATCTCTGGACGTCCTTGGATTGGAAAGGGTGACTTTGAAAAAAAAAAGAAGGTCATGGTTGGATAATTTTTTGTTTATTAAATTATTACTTTCACTTCCTCATTCCCACACACATTCATCTTTTTAAGAAAAGAAAAAGAGGTCATGGAGATAAGATTTCTTGGAAAGAAGAGAGAGAGAAACAAAAAAAAACAAATAAAACGGACGTCATAGAGCCCCTATGTGTGTCTGTGTGTGTCTATATAGATATATAAAAAGACGAGAGTACTGGGCGAGATCATTTCTTTTCCATTGGGAGCCATGTCGCTATTAGACGTTTTTCCAACTCAACGGATTTCGAACGGGGAGGATTTGAAGACGCTAAAGCAAATCTCCAACTTGAAAATTTTTTTGGCGTGTCATTGTGCGACATTTATTCCGCATTTACCACCTCATCAAGCGATCGTTTCTTTCAACCAAGATGTCGAATCCTCCAACCTGCTCGTTCAGAATATATACAGAAATTTATTCGAATCGCAACAAACGAAAGAGGAATCTCCCTTCTCTTGGAATCGGATGGATCGAGCTTTGAGACGGCCCATTCAAACAGACCGGCGATATACAGATCCGCGCACGAGTTTTCGGTGGAAGAATATTTTTCTCACGAAACGATATTTTACGTTTGGAGTGAGAACGACGGCTGAGGACGAAGTTCATATTGTTCAAACCACAGCCGCTCCTCTCGCCTATTACGAATCATCGTCCCCCAATCTGAAGGAAAGAAGTTTTAAAGTCAGCGACAGGATGAAATATAAGAAATTTATTCTAAGACCTTTTCAAAACTATGTCGTTCCCCCGAAAACGCAATATCTTATCGTCACGACCCAGAAGAGTCTCTTTCTCGTCGATCGGTGCTCGTACTCGCTTTGGAAACAATTGAAAGAGGAGATTTCTTTCCAATCGCCGATGATGTTTCAAGAAAAAGAAGAAGAGAACCCTCCGCCACCTTTACCCATCCCTTCCTTAGATGATAAGAGGAGCTGGACCAAACCGTTATTTCCCGAAACAAAATCGACCCGGCAACGGAATGAAATTGAAGTCATCACAATTGAAGATGAGGAGGAAGAAAAAAAATTACCTCTTAAAAAACGGTCGACTTACCGGAACCTACCTGGCGTGCAAGATCCGCTTCAGAATCCAGAAGCTTCTTCTTCTTCTTCTTCTTCCCCGACTTGTTCAAACAGGCAACCTCTTTCGGACTCCTCACAGACAGAACCTCTTCCAGTATCCGCTTCTTCTTCTTCTTCTTCTCCTCCAACCTGTCCCGACATCGTAGAGGTAGAATGTCAGACGGGTCCACAAGCTTCAAAAAGTCCCGACATCGTAGAGGTAGAATGTCAGCCGGGTCCACAAGTTCCAACAGGTCCACAAATCATGCAGGCAGAATCACAGCCGGGTTCACAAGTTCTAACGGGTCCAGAAATCATGGAGGTAGAATTTCAGCCGGGTAAACAAGTTCCAACGGGTCCAGAAATCATGGAGGTAGAATTGCAGCCGGGTCCAGACATCCTAGATCCCTCCACTCATCCCAAAGAGACTCCAAGTGTTTCAAGACAGCCTTGTGAGGATCCAGCCCTTCCCGTATGGAATGATTATATGGACTTACAAAATTTGGTGCAACAGGAAGGAGAAGAAAATAATCATACGGATGGGTGGGTCAAAGACTGTTTAGATCATTTAACCTCGAATGAAATTGAACTGTTATGGAATTGCATTTCTGAAATCACATCGGAAATGGGATAAAAACGAAAACAAAAAAAAACAATTTTTTTAATAACAAATGGGAGGAGGGTCATGATGTCAATTTTTTTAAAAAAAATATTATATAGAATCCAATCTTGGTGGTTCACTTCAGTTTTCCAGCATGAGGTGATCCACGTTTCCCGAAATATGGATCCCATTCCAAGAGAGATTGTGTAGAGCCTTCACTTCAGTTCTTTTTTTTTTCCTACCTCCAAGAGGAGAGGGTCCCCAAAGGGCTACCCATGTCCAAAGAGAGAAAGTGTAGAGCGTTCATTTCAGTTTTTTTTCCAAGTTTAGGGGAGGGAGGTCTCAAAATGACACCCCCCATTTTCAAAGAGAGATAGTGTAGAGCGTTCATTTCTGTTTTTTCCAAAGTTAGGGAGTTTTCAAATGGCTACCCATTTCAGAGAAAGAGAGAGAGAAAAGGTGTAGAGCGTTCATTTCAGTTTTCCAACATTAGAAGGTCCCAAAATACCTTCTGAATTCAAAGAGAGATCGTGTAGAGCGTTCATTTCCAGTTCTCCAACATCAGAAGAAGAGGGTCCGCTTTTCCCAAAAGGGCTTTCCGTAATTAGAGACAGCGAAATGCAGACTTCAGTTTTCTCCTTCCCCAAGAATAGAGGGTCCCAAAATAGCTTCCCATTTCAAAGAGAGAAGGAGAGGCGTTCATTTCCATTCTCCAAGATAGGGTCGTCTGCATTTTCCCAAAATGGCTTCCCAATTCAAAGAGAGAGAGAGAGAGAAAGGGTGTGTAGAGCGGTCATGTTCATTCTCCAAGATAGGGTCGTCAGCTTTTTCTCAAAATGGCATCTCCCCATTCAAAAAGAGATCGTAACCAATTTTTTCCAGTTTTTTCCAAGATGGGGGGGGAAGAAAACTTAGGATGGAATAACACGACACACAGAGAGAAAGAGAAAAAAAACGCCATCTTGTCATTTTCTGATAGGGTACCGGTGTTCGAATACTTTTGTGACCGACTGTACATGGTGAATGTCGACATTCACCGGTGTAAGTCAGAAATAAGAGTATTTGGAAAATATTTCGGACATACACCAAGCGACTATGTGAATGTTGACATTTACCGGTGAAAGTCGGCATTCTCCAGATTTCGATGTTTCACCGTAACATATACATAAATAAAAGAAATGTGTTCCTTCTTTTTATACATATAAGAAAAGGAACACATTTCCTTTTCTAATCTTTTGAATGTCGCTAACGCTTAAAAAATGATAAACTACGTCAAAGTAGTAACCTGCCTTTAAAAAAAGAGACTCACTACAAGACTTGGCAGTTCGCGTACTTAGGATTCCTTCTTTTCGATTCGGTTTAAATGACGGATCGGACAACTCAAAGCGCATGCTTCAGGTATTCGCACCAACTTAATGTTGGTGCGAATACCTGAACCGGCCAACCGCACCGCTGGTGCCAATAGCATCGGCCTAGGACACGTGCAACGGTAATGACCACTTCACTCTAGTGACTCCAATGCAAAGCTTCTGCAGATTTTTACGTTGCAACCAAATACGCAGGCCAAGTCTTACATATGTTCTCACGTTGTTATCGAATGAAATTCAGGGGAAATATTTTCCCTCGTTGCATTCTGCCTGACAGCTAGAATTGTATTGACAGGGCATCACGGACAGAAAGATTTCGATTCTTTTCTCGGATGACACAATTGTACGTTACAATTTCCTTACAAACTCTCGTACTTTTCTTTGAATTCTCATTTATTCTCATTAGTGAAGTTTTAATCATTTTCTTTTTTTATTTCATTGGCACGCTGAAAAAAGAATGGTTTTTATATCTATCATCCCTTAAAATAGCACATTGTACGGTATAGCCAGGGCTTAAACTCCGGCTGAACTATTACTTAGTTTTTGAGTGAAACTGCATTTCTAGCCTGAGCCCCAAATAAGACGAGGTCCGATAGTTTTTCTTTTATTTAACCAGAAATTTACCATTAATCAAAAATTTATTACATTTTCATTTAACTCTTTAAATTTTATTGAATTTAAATTTAAATTTTATTATATTATAGTTATTAGTAATTTTATTCCCTTTTTTTTATTTACTTATTCTTCTTTCTTGACGGCCTTTAATAGGGCTCCGACACATCTAATTTTAGAAATTAACACCTGGTTAACGTAGCATAAATAACTTTGAGGTCAAGTCTATTCGGGTTTACGGATGAACTCGAGGCATCAATTATCCGTTACTACAATAGCCAATAGCTTCTGTTCATCGATTATGCTTTCTTGGTGCGATAGTTAGCTGGTTTCAAAACCGTCATTTTGATGTCATCAGTTGGGAAAGGATACATTGAGTTTGCCTATGTACACTCTCTTAAGAACGCTCTATTGCCGTGAAGGAATTGCAGTTCGCAAGGCGTCGCATTTAAATGTCAGACTAGCAGCATGTACCAAATAATAATGCTAATTCATTCATGGACGAAATGTTTTTAATCAATTTACATAGCATATTTTGCTTGAAGCATTTCATGGCTAGAGGTTTCTCGAATCACACTTTTCATAATTTGGATTCCAAACTAATAATTATTACTCTTAGCTATGCAACAATTCTACATGATTTTGCTTTTTTACTTTTCTGTTTGGTTCTCTCCACAAATTTTCTTTTCTACAACAGAAATGAAAAAGACTAAACGGGATCATATTTTGCCATCGATTGTATTGTAAACAAATAAGTGCTATGATTCAAAAACCTCATTATGCAGAATACAGCCTGATTCATTTCTTTGACCTCGCAAAGGAAGATCTCGCTAGTCTAATACCTTTATAAATCTATCCTTAGAAATTCTTCAACGTACAGGGCAAGAGCTGAAAATGTATTCCTTTGAGTAAATCACTTGACAAGCCACGCATATCAGTCTTCCTAGCCATAAAAGCAGGTTAGATACTCCTAAACTTAGAGTTTGAGAAGTGCGAACTCTAAAGGGACACGTTATTAACCGGACCTCTTCTCGCTCCTCCCACTAAATGGCACCCTCTCTTTGGTTATAATGAATGTCAATCAGGCATGACGTTCAGATGAAGAGTTTTGGCTCCGGGTTACTAGAAGAAGAACTTTATGTTTGTCATAGTAATGAAGAGCAACTGAAATATCGCCAATTTGTCGTGATTTGGGAATCTTCACGCATTTTCTGTGTTCTTTACTGAAATTTTTTGTTCTTTGTTGTTCGTATGCAGACAGAAATTTTCCATAAGCTAATCACTAATTTTAACGCTTGAACATATTAAACGCTATTTTATAAGGAGAAGCATTTACAGTATACTCTGAAATATTTCTTAATCACTTAATACTATAACAATAATTCGTATCACTGAAATAATTGTTCAGTATTTCCTGAATTAAGTTTTTATCAGGATCATCAAATGTCTTTCGATATGAAGCATGGTTTATTAATCTTTGAACAAATGTAGTTTCAAAATATTAGTCCTAATTTTATTTTCTATCATCTCATAGTTAGATTGTTCTTTTATAATTTTGAACTTACGTTATCTTTTCTCAAATAAAATTCGTAAATTGTGAATGATCAGAATAGCTATTGCTCTACACCGATTTCAGCAGGTTTTTATAACACAAAACAAGTATAATAATAAATGTTTAATAATTTTAATTTATCTTAATTTAATTTGATCCTGTTTTTATATTGTAACAGATATGCAACAACAAAATATCCTTGATTCAACTTACTTATGTAAACTTGTCATTGTGATATGTAAATTATACTTTATAATTGAGATTTTCATCAAATTTCTATGCACTTCATACAATTAGTTAATAATAAGTAAATGGTGTATCATGTTGTATATGGTTAAACCTTGTAAAAAATTAAGAAATCATATTGCATGGTTTCAAATTATAAATAAACTGTTTAAATATCCTTTAATTAGCAAATTAAAATGGTTTGGATAAATTTCTGTTACTTTTATTTTGGATAAGTAATTATCGTTTCTTTTAGAATTTTCTGTTCAAAAGCTCATTTTAATAATTAAACATATGTTTGATTTGGATCCCATCAGTGGCCAAGCAGTAAAGTTACTGAATACTAATAGTTTGACCTGAGTTGGATTCCAATCGAAAGGGTTGGCTACATGAGCATTTTTGCAAATTTCCAATGTGTAACTTGGATACCAACCAGTTTCCTCTAGAAAGTCCTCCACAAAAGCACTCCTCCCTTTTGACAAATAGCACTCACATGCTTTGCTGAAGAATTTTCTGTTGAATAGCTAGTTTCATTTATAAAGCAAACTGAGCTATGTTTGATTTGAGATTAATTAAAAAATGAAAGGCAACTAAAAGCTAAGTATCATTGATTTTAATTTTTTGCTTCAAGTTAAACAGCAAAATACAACTGATAAGTTAATATAGTATAGAAACTAATACATAATGATCATACTGGATATTTTCTGGGCACTTGATATAAGAAATACAAAAATAAACTGTTTATTGACTCCATAAAAATAAACAGATTTAAAGATTTTATTCCAGTTATTGAAAAATTAGTATATATATTGATTAAATCTGTGCAAATTAAAGATTAAAACTTTAACGTGCAACTGATTTAATAGCAGAGTAGGTAACACTGATTTCTTGAATTTATGGGTTCCTGTGCTAGGCGAGAAAATGCTGACATCCTTAGCTATTTATAATTCATTCTAAGGAAGCATTAGATTTCTATATAGTTAATTTTCTTTTTAAAAAATGTACATTTAAGATGGTAAATAATGATTTAATGTTTGTACTGGGTTACTAGAACTTGTATTTTAAGGTTATTTTAGTAATGAAGATCAACTCAAATATTACCAGTTTGTCCTGATAGTTTGTCTTTGTAGATGTATTCTGTTCCTTTCAAAATGTTTGTTGATCACTTACTTGTAAGATAGTTAAAAAGTATTTTCTCCTGTCCTTCCACATGTCTTCATGG
Source organism: Stegodyphus dumicola (assembly GCF_044657685.1). Lineage (NCBI taxonomy): Eukaryota > Metazoa > Arthropoda > Arachnida > Araneae > Eresidae > Stegodyphus > Stegodyphus dumicola. The sequence goes on along the minus strand of NC_140775.1, from coordinate 16,563,138 downwards.
TGTAATTGAAAAAAGACTCGATACATATTCGAGAGTTCCAGGGTTCCTGCGAGAACACTGCATATTTTTCACACCTTCTGCTTCAAAATAATCTAATGACGTCACATAGTACTTAATTGTTCAAAAGCTAGTCAATAATTTTAATGCTTTTACCATTTTGTAGGGAGAAACATTTATATTATAATGTGAGATATTTTTATAATCACTTTAAATTATTGAAAAATTAGTAATTATATTTGTTATTTAATAACTGATTTAATAACAGAATTGTTAGTGCTATGGTTTTGTTAATTTTGGTTACATTTCCAGCTGAGGAGATGCTGATGTCCTTAATTATTTATAATTCATTCTAAAAAAGCATTAGATCTGTGTACAATCAAGTTTCTTATTCAAAAATGTACATTAAAATGCTAAATAATGATTTAATGTTTCTGAGTTAAATTATAAAAATAATCCAATTTTTTTCTGATGATCTTGCAATTCATTATTAGCTTAAAATGTATTATGACATGGATATGTATTAGTTTACTACTCACACATTTAAAAATTAAATACCTTAAAACTTCCAAAGACTGATATAATTAAAAGTTCAAGATAGTGTGGTATCTTGATATTGTGCTTACATCAAAATTTTAACTAAGCTTTACACATTTGAGCAATATAATCACAAATTAGATAACTGACCTAAATTTCTGTAACATAGCATTTAATGATTATGAAAAAGCACACAATGACTTAACTATCTAAAGGTAAAAATTACCTTTATGGCTGGTATTCTATTTAGGATCCAGAAAAACCACCTTTACGGCTAGCCCATTTCTAATGATTTCAATGTGCTTTGAACTATTGTGTGGATGGAGAACCCCAACATACTGATTTTTTTTACTCAAAAGACTTCTCCTTATCTAAGCAATTAAAATTTTTCTAGAAGACATATTTCATACATAAAATATCAGTAAATGAAACATTTAAGTTTTTTTTTATATTAGATTTAGCTAAAACATTTTAATAAACACTATATATTATACTTAGGTTCAAGTCATAGAATATCTAAATATTAATTCTGATTATTGACTTAGTCCCACACGTAGCTGAGTAGTTAAGACTGCTGAATGCTGGAAGTGTGATCATAGGTGAAAGTACTGGCTGTATGGTTTTTCCTGTGTGTAACGTAAATGTGAGCCATTTTTCCTTAGGCCTTTACTTATTATTTACCTTATTTTTCCTTTACTTAGGGTAGGCAGATAGCCATCATATTCTTTGCTGTATTCAAATATCCTAATATAAACTTTTATTAATTTTTTCCATTTAGTGAATATGGCAGAGATAGTTATAATTCTTATGTATTACAGTGCAAGGATAAATTGTTGTTAATAAAAATAAACAAATAAGTTTCATCTTTACCCTCCCCCCTGTGTGTGTGTGTGTGTGCATGCATAAAATTTTGATTTTTCCATCTAAATTTGTTTTTGCGTTTAATTATTAAACTTGAAATGTCAGTTTAATGCCGCATATGTAACCAAGTGCATTTTTATCCAACCACAACTTTTTTTTTTTTTAACTGCAGTGTGTGTACAAAACTTATTTCATTTTACTTTAGATTCACTAGAATTTTTATTCGATACTGCCATTTTACCTCTGCAAGATGATTGTTTTCAGAGATAATCAAATCTTGAGCTTATGAGAAAACAAATCACTCGCGGTAGTTCTAAATTTTTTTTAGCTTAAGAAGCAATGTAATAAAAATCATGAGCATTTCTTAATCTTTTTCTTGAATCTTCATTGGGCTACATTTTGTTATTCTATTGAAGTATTTATCATCCTTGCTGCATAATACAGTCAAAAATTGTTAATCCGGACTCGTCGGGACTTCGGCGATTCCGGATTATCGATTTTTCCGGATTATAGATCATCAGTTTAAATCTGCTAAGATGGCATGCAGAAATTATAAAATTAAAAATATGAAACCGTAATTTATGAAATAAAGAGCAATTATGATCTAAAGGGTATCAAAATTTACAAAAAGAATAAGCCAAATATTTATTTGTTTATTTTATTAAACATTTCTTTTAATGTAAGTTGTTTAATTTGCTTCGTTTCATGTGATAATACTTTCTCTTTAATTCTATTAAACAGACATAATTTCTTGTTTAGTTACAAAGTTCCGCTGTTCAAGTCCTACAATTGCTGTGTCGAGAATACCGACTAATTTGTCAATCGAAATTTTTTCGTTTTCAATGACCTCTGAGTCACTTTCTTCACTATCGGAAGCGAATTATAATGACTAGGAACTTGATTTAAATCATATCAAAGACCGAGTACATCGAGATGAAATACTGCATTTAGTAAAGAATTATAAGCCAAATAAAATAAAAACATGTGCTCTGAAGATAAGGATAGTGCTGACAGATCAACTTCCAATTCATTGCGCGCCGTGTCGTTTCCCTTCCCCCGCAGAGCACCGTGAAATTGATAAACATATTTCGGAATGATTAGATAATCAAAGGATATGTCTTTATCCATTTTTTGCAGCAATTCCACTTTCTGTTTAATGGACTTCGAAACATACTTTGTAGATCCTTTACATATTAGTAAATATATATCGGAAATTCTATTTGACATAATCGGAAGTTCAAGCTTACTTTTATAAAATTGCTCTAACAGTGTGCAAAAAATCATAAGCCGGATCCAATTCGAAGATTAAAGAACAACGCAATCTGCAACATTAACTGAAATAGATAATTAGATAATTTTAGCTTATACCATCCTTTATACATTAAACGCACATGCGTAAACGTATTATGCGCATGCGCACATGTATATTCGCAGCCGTAAAGGTCTTACGCGCACGCGTAAACGCCACGCATGCGCAGAAAGTTTTTAGCTTTGAGGTCCGAATTAACGACTTTTGACTGTAATTGCCAGTTTTCAGAAGTTATAATTCAGTGTAATGTAATATTTATTTTATCTTTCACATTAAAACTTCAAAAATAATGAGCATCCTTTTTTATATCTTTCTTTAATTTTGATTTTTATAATAATTAAGAGATAGAATTCTTCAAAGGAATATAACTGCAATTTGTTTTAAAATTTATTAAGTTCTTTAAAGAAGGCAATACAAGAACATGTCATATATGCATAAGAATTTTGGTCCTTGTTCAGTAGCAAGAGGTTTAAAAAAGGAAGAGAACGTTCTGACTGGCTTCCCAATGTAATCTATATATCTTCAAGATTTTGCCACCAAGTAACTTCCTGAATTCTAAAAATTATGTTACCTGTACTTCACCAGGTGACTAGTCATGTGTTTTAGACACCATACACTGACAATACTGAAAGAGAATTGTCATTTCATTAAGCTCCAGACTTTGAATGCTGTTTTCAACTTTGAATTAACAATTTATTTTATTAATTTGATCTGAAGTGTATGAAATCGGGAAAATTTATCTTATATTAAAATAAAGAAAAGAAAAACAATATTTTTATTTGCATGCATAAAAGACCTGGGCAGTTTGGAAACATACACTAAAGTTTCAGCATTTTCCTAAAATATGATTAAGTAAAAATAACCTCGACTTGACAATATCCTGATTTAATGAAAAATTTAATGAATTATGTCACACTTTGATTACTATTAATTGTTTGAAATGATATTTTTGCATCCTTAATTGACAAACTTAATGACTATAGCACAAGGAATTAAAAAAAATTACTGAATTTAATTCAATGAACTTTTCATTAAGTCACTCGTGGGCAAAATTAAGAGAATTTGCAAATTATGTTTATTTTTAAGAAAAGTTTTGAATCTAAGGTATTAATTATGCCGCGAAAGAATTATGCAAATATTCAGAGTCGAATACGTAATCGTACATGTGCGTATCTGCGGAGCTATGATCATTAAAAGAATGTCAGCGCACGAGGGGTTTCAACAATTCATTACAATACTAGATATTAATCTGCATTGTGATTGCACCTGTATATATTGTTGTATATTTGATATCTCCTTTTTTAATATCTAAATTATATTATACTTCATTTGTATTCTTATTTCATTGCCCCTTTGCTGTGTATATCAGAGATTTCGAGGATTTTTTCATCCCTCCATTTCATGTGTTCTACTATAACCACTAGTTGGCACCACTTTACAGTAAATCACCTATCTACATGTTGGAAAATTTTTTATCACCAGTTCGGACTAGCGTCCACTTCTGCGATGGAATCAAAGAGTTAAATGCAATGGTAGCCACAGTAATTTGTTATAGAGTTCCGCCGATTACGGTGTGTATGTATAAAGCCAATGGCCTAGAAGAGTTCTCCCAGATTCGGGTAAAAACCAGTTAGTTACATGCCTGTTTCAAAGCCACGCTCGGCGATTAATGGTAGATTGTCGCCAGATCAATCAGAAGCGGAGGTAGTTAAAGAGCTCAATGTGACACCCAGTGTCGTCAGCAATTTATGGAAACAGTTTCAGGACTTTGAAAAGTTCGACCAAGATCCACAACCAAGGTCCAAAGCCGACCAAAATCTACAACGACGATTGAAGCTCACTATTTGCCTCTTTCAGCGCTGCGACACAGAACTGCTACAGATTCACAACTCTCACCTGAGCTAGCTATATGCTGCCGCTGAAATCCGAGTTTCACGGTTTACAGTTGTCTGAAGGCTTCATGAGATAGGGCTGTATGCCAAAAGACCTGCTATTTGCGTTCCGCTCACTTCAATACACATACTTCAGTGCGTGCTTTTTACACGAGCCGAGATATGCCTGGCCATTGATTCTTATTGTGTCTGCATTTGGAAAGAGCCTGGAACACGATACCATCCCTCCCCTCATCATGGGAAAGGATCATTACGGTGGTGGAGATGTAATAGATGGGTAGGTATTATGCTGAACGGCCCCACACCCCCTTCATGTGTTTGACAAAGTCTTTCTGATTTCTATGAGGTATAGAGAGGCAATCTTAGATCGTATGTTTCAGGAGCGCAGTTGGTCCGGTGTTCCTGTTAATGGATGACAAAGCTCGTCCACATAGGGCTCAGCTGGTCAACAGTAACCTGGAAAGTGAGGATATTTGCCACCTGGCTAAACAACGCAACACCTAACTGAAATAATATATCCATATAAAGCATGTCTGGGACGCTCTTAAGAGGGCAATTTTCCCCCCTCCAAGAACCATCCTGGAGTTGAAAACTGTCTTGTTGCAGGAATGAGACCGACTGCCATAGGGGCTCTTCATCTGCGTCCTGTCTAGTATGCCGTCACGATACACGACCTGTCTGGCTGTAGAAGAAACCATACCTCATATTAGATCTTAGAGAGATGTTAATTTATTTTACCGATGTTTATTTAGAGCTTTATTGATAATCATGAGACATAAAATGACTTGGAATGTCACATTCCTTTCTCTGTTATAAATGTATATTCATAGCGTAATTTTAAAATAATTCATATTCAGCAATTTTAAGTGATTTACAATAATTTTGACAGATGAACTCCTGTGTAAATAAAAAGTTTAAGAAACATTAATAAAGTTCTCATATATTTATGTCTTTATTCTAAACAACGCAACACCTAACTGAAATAATATATCGTTAGTTTCGCTTTCAGTTTCAGGATAGTTCTAAAAAATTAAGTTATTTCAACTTTTTTAAAAATTAACAGTATTCAGGATCTTACCTGTTTTTGAGGTGATCCTCTCTACTTCTCAAGGTTCCATATGATTTCGATCTTGTGCGAAAGTGATTTTCAGTACCGATATTAGTCTTAGACATATTTTGTTCTTTTCAGAGATGGACGCAACTAGAGAGTTTACTGCATTTTGTTTTACTCCGTCACAAATAAGGTGATGAACGATTTCATCACGTTTGAATATTTGTGAATGATTTCATGTTATGCCCTGTTAATTAAATAAAGGGAAACTTTTTTAAAATTATTTCGTGTGATATTTGAATATGATGCAAATGTTATGCCATTTTTTAATCATATTTAAAGACAATATCCACATTTTTTTTTAAAGCTAACTTTTAACAGTTACCGTTATTGAATCTAAGAATCTCTAGAAACTATGCATTTTCGTCTCACAAATATAATAAATAATGTAACTGTTCAATAACAGACTGACAATACTTTTTATAAATTTTAAATAATTCGTACATTTATCAGTTAACCAGATTTTTAAATCGCTATAATTTAAATACATTTTTTTAATATGCTTGCCACTTTTTTCATTTTTGGCATTGCGAACTTGGTATATAACATTATTCGAATTATCGAAAACAGTTTAAAAAAATTATATTTGAGAATGCAGGTCATGATATAAAGAATTATCGCATTTGGCCTTTGCCTGTTCTCATGACTAGCACGTCCAGCTGTCATGAAGACCAAACATTAGCTTATTCTAGCTGATTTTTTATGGCAGTTTATGTAGCACCGATGTGCGTAATAAAAAAAACTGCCCACTAAATTATTCATAAGTCAAATGAAACAGTTTACACAGTTCTTTTTAAGCTGTACAGATATTAAACTATGCACGATTAGCTAAAAAATTATTTTATTTTAGTAATTGAGTTTTTACATGCACTTTAACACATTGACTGCCATGTACATCATCGATGATTCATAGCGGCCTTACTTTTCGGAGCCATGCTCATCGAGTGTGACTCAAATTTTGTATTGTTTAAAGCTGTGTGAGTCATCGGTGCTTCACAAATGGATCAATTTATATGGTTAAAATTATTTCTACATTCAGAAAGTTGTTCGTATTCTTGGTTTCGGCTTCTGAAAGCTTTTTTTCATAGATTATTATCTGATTTTAATACAGATTTTGCTGCAATAAGTAATCATTATTTATGAAGTAAAACAACGAAGTTATAATTAAATGGGATTGTGTTGTTTATTGAAAGAATACAAGACTAGCGATATTTTTTAAGATGTTTACACATTCACTAAGTTATTTATTTTTGGTTATGTATTATGTTTTATTATTTGTATTGTAATACAGTATTTGTCTAATTTTACCAATTTTTCCTATTGAGACATAGAACTCTTGTGTTAATTTACAATGAACTGAAATGAAATAAATTTATTGCTTAAAACCTGTTATTTGTTTATCTATTTATTAAATATTCATAAAAATATATTCAGATTAGGTACTGTTTTGCACAGGCACTACACTATAATTCAATAAACTCAGGAACAATGGACTGTATTATATCTCACTTTAATTCTCATTAATTTACATCGTTCATGGCCACTCGAAGCCACGAATTCTCTCACACGCTCTTAGCTCACAATCTCATGTCACAAACTCCAAGAGCTCAAGACGCATGCGCCGACGTTAGTAATGAAATGCGCGCGCAGGCGCAACATACCGCCCGCCTTGTCATGATGTAATCATTCAAAATTAGATCTTACAATAAAAAATTACAGAGTGACAATACGAAATACAGGTAAATAATTGTAAGCATCAAGTAATAACATCAACAAAATCAAACTACTATAATAAGAAAATACAATAATTAATTACAAACATACATTTTGTTTAACTTGCCATATGTAAAAGACAAATTTTATTAATTGATCTTTTAAAAATTCCTCCTTTCGTTTTCACTGAAACTACTCTAACCTTATTGTCTTTACCTAAGAATATCTCTACGATTCTGCCAAGAGGCCAGTTACATACAGGAACATTATCAGTTTTTAAAATTACCATAGTTCCAACCTTGACATTGTCTTTTTCAAAGAACCATTTAGTTCTTCCTTGCATTGCACTCAAATAGTTATTTCTCCAATACTTCCAAATTGTTTGCACTATTTTAGTCAATTTTTTTCCAGCTCTTTAATCTATTATCGTTAACGTTTAAAATATTAGGTTCTGCAATAGCCGTGATAGGTCTGCCTATCAGGAAGTGGCCTGGTGTCAAGATATCAAAATTCTCTGGTTCGGATGATAAAGGTTGCAAGGGCCTAGAATTCAAAATGCCTTCAATTTGAGCAATTACTGTAAGAAACTCCTCATAGGTTAGTTTCAAATTGCCTACTGCGCGTTTCAAATGAAACTTAACAGATTTGACACCTGCCTCCCAAAGACCTCCATGATTGGGAGCTCTAGGGGGAATGAACGACCAATCAATACTCTCACTCGATAAATAATTACCTAATTCATCATCTGGTTTGCTGACTAGCCTATTCAATTTCTTTAATTCTGCGTTACTACCAACAAAATTGGTTGCGTTATCTGAAAATATGCGTGCACACTTGCCTATCCTGCTGAAAAAACGCTTTAAGGTTGCAATAAATGCTTGACTAGACATGTCTGTTACCAACTCAAGATGGCAAGCTTTGGTAACAAAACAAACGAAAATGCACACATACACCTTGTTAAGGCGACCTTTTCTCTGATGTGGGTATTTTATAAAATAAGGACCAAAAAAATCAACTCCAACACAATTGAATGGAAAAGTTGGGCTGACTCTTTCTTGAGGGAGTTGACCCATAAGTTGTCGACAGGGCACTGGTTTTGCTTTGAAACATACGACACACTCATGTACTATTTTTCTACAAGGGTTACGCCCGTTTAAGGGCCAAAACCCTTGTCTAACAATAGACAGTAAGCCTTGTGGACCAATATGCATGTATTTCTTATGAAACATCACAATAATTAGATTAGTCAACTTATGATTCTTTGGTAAGATTATAGGAAATTTTCTATCAAAATTCAACTTACAATTAGCTAATCTTCCTCCAACTCGTAAAATTCCATATTGATCTAAAAAGGGAAAAACACTTCTTAGCTTGCTACCTGGAGGAACCTTACCCTCCTTTTCAAGGCTTGAGATTTCTTTTTTAAATTCACTATCTTGAATTAGCTTAATCAGTTTAAGTTCAGCTAATTTTAATTCTGAGCTCTGAAGAGGACCTGAAACCTTGTCCTTTCCCTTGCAGTTGTTTACAAACCTAAAAATAAAACTTAAAACACGAATAATTTTAGTGTAATTGTTACTTAAATTTAAGAAATCCTCAATGAAAGGGTTAGCTTTCACATTAAGAAAAATATTAGAGTCACTAAGGATTTTAAGTTCGTCTGGAAAGTCCTTCACAATGACTTCCACCGGAATCTCTCTATTTGGGTAGTCGTCGTATCTCAGGAACAGAGGGCCTTTCCACCACATATTATTTTCTAGAAATTTACTGGGATCCAAACCTCGGGATATAAGATCACTCGGATTCTCCTTTGATGACACATGACGCCATTGATGACCATTAGTCAACTCTTGAATTGTTGCCACTCGATTTGCAACAAATGTCTTCAACTGGTAAGGCTCCTTTTGTATCCATGAAAGCACGATCATGGAGTCACTCCACAGATACACTTTGTTCATAGGAATCTCTAATGCAGATATTACTCTAACCATCAACCTTGCAAGTAGGACTGTCGCACAAAGCTCCAGTCTCGGAATAGTAACTCGTTTAATAGGCGAGACTCTGGATTTACTCGTCACTAATCTTGTCTTCACTTCTCCATCTCTCGAACGGCACTTGCAATATATGGTTGCTCCGTATGCTACCTCAGAGGCATCTGCAAATCCATGAAGTTCCACACAGTCTACTTCTGCAATAAGAATAAACCTTTCAATTTCTATTTTACTTAAAACTTCCAGTTCAGTAGAGAACTTCTTCCATTCATCAGCTTCATTTTTTGGTAGTGATTCATCCCAATTCAGCTTTAACAACCACGACCGTTGCAGGAATATTTTGGCTTTACTTATGACTGGCCCTAGTAAACCAATCGGGTCGAACAATCTTGCAATTGTGGACAATATCTGTCGTTTGGTAACAACTATGTCATTATCGAGTTTCACTCTAAAACAGAAACAGTCTCTTCTAGACCTCCATGACACTCCAAGTGTTATAGATTCTGCTTCATTAGGAAAGGAATAGGAGTGATCTTCTTCCGCAAGTTCAGCATGATTACTGCACCACTTGTGCAGTGTCCTTCCTGCACTCTTCAGTATTGCAGTTAACTGAGATTTAAGCTCTTTAGCTGTACTCAAAGATTCCGCTCCACTAAGCACATCATCCATATAAAAGTTTTTAAGTAAGACTGGCGCAGCTAATGGAAATTTTGGACCTTCATCAATCGAAAATTGTTTAAGAGTTCTCATAGCTAATTATGGAGCACTAACTGTACCGTAAGTCATAGTATTAAGCTCGTAGATTTTCACAGGTGCATCATTTTCTTTTTTCCACAGGATTCGCTGCAAGCATCTCTGTTCAGGGTTAATTTCAATCATTCTATACATTCTTCTAATATCCGCCGTAAATGCGGATGGGTACTTTCTAAATCTAAGCATGATTGAAAAGAGGTCATCTTGAATAACCCCTCCATTACGTTGTAAAGAATTTAGCGAAATTCCATTTGATGTTAAACATGATGCATTAAACACTGTTCTCGATTTAGTTGTTGTTTTTTGAGGTCGGTATATCCCATGATGTGGCATATAGTACCCCACCCTAGGCTCATTTTTCTCTTTAACCTCAGTCATATGCCCAAGCTCTTCATACTCCTTTAAAAAATCCTGATACAGACTCAAATATTCAGGGTCTTTAACTAATCTTTTCCATAGGGAATTTAATCTCTCAAGGGCAAAAGCTTTTGAATTTCCTAAGCAAATAGGATCTTCCTTTAGTGGCATTGTTACAATGTAACTCCCTTCTTCATTCCGCTTATGAGTTTGCACATAATGTTCTTCACATATTGCTGTTTCTTTATTTTTTGGAATGGCTATTTCAACATTCTCTATTTCCCAAAATTTTCTCATTGTTTGTTCTAAGTCATTAGATGTTTTCATTAACCCACAATGTACGCGGCTCTGTTCTTCTTATGTAACGCTTCCCGACACTATAAACCCGAACACGCTGTTTTGTAAAATGAGACTCGAGTTTTCATATCGAATTTGTTCAGATTTTAATATCTCAAAGAAAACCTCAGCTCCTAAAAGCATCTCTATACGTTCTGGAACATTAAAATTCTCATCAGCTAATTTTATGTTACAAAAATCCTGCATTTTAATATCAATTTTCCTTGAAGGAATAAAGTCTTGCGTGATTTTTGATACTACTAATAAGTCTAAATGTCTCACGTAACTTTTATCTTTATTGCTAATGCATGCCGAAACTTTTTTCCGAATTGTATAAACAAGGAATCATTTAATCCGGAAATCGCAATGTTTACCTTCTCAGAATCAAAGTTGAATTTATTCGCACAGTCTCTGCTTATAAACGATGAAGTACTGCCGTCATCAAGTAATGTTTTGACTGGATGTAGCTTACCCATACCATCACTAATAAAGCAAATAGCCGTGCTCAGAACACTTTTTTTGGATCTGTTTACACTAGTCGCTGTAAGTAGAGTATTACCGCTGTTAGGCAGAAAGTCTGGCGCTAGGGGGGAAAGCACACTCGAACTACTCGCTGTTTCGTTTTATTTTTTTCCTTCTCTTTCAATGATTTATTTTCTACTGGAAAATGCAGTGTCATGTAGTGTCTTTTCCCACAAACGGAACACGAAAACTTTGATTTGCAGTTTTTGACGGAATGGTTTAATGCTAGGCAATTAAAGCATAATTTATGACTTTTGATGATTTCAACCCGATCATTCACCGGTTGTTTCAAGGAATTTGGGCATTTTGCCAAAAAATGATTTTCCTCACAAAGAACACACTTTAATCCTTTTGCATCGGCAAGGAATACCTTTGAAACATTTTTCGACGTTTTGTAATTGTTGCGAGATTTTTGAAAACTGTCCATTGCGGCAAGGGACTTTCCGCGAGATGTGAAAAATAAATCTGCTTCCTTCGCCATTTGTTGAGGCGGAAACCAACTTTCAGCTTGCCTTACAGAAATATCTGCTGACGTTTCTCGATCTAATGTCTCAAACAATTTGTCTGATATTACTAACTGCTTCAGAGTTTCAAAATCAGACACTTTCCTCAATTTTAAGTAATATTCGAAATTAGTGGTTAATCGCGACACGAACTGCACATGGGACTCATTTAGGCGTTGAGCCTTTTTAAAATTTTCTAAAACAATTTGTGGTGTAGGTTCGAATTCTTTTAGAATAATAGCTTTTACTTTTTCATAGTCACTTAGCTCCTCATCTCTAATATACACGACAATGTTCGAAGCCCGTTCCCCTAACAAGTTTAACAATATTTCCGCTTTAGATTTCAGTGGCACATTTTTTGTCGCGAAAGCTCTTTCTAAAGACGAGAAAAAATAACTCCAGTTTTCAGGTTTACTCGGAACCTTCAATGTTAGTGTTCTTATACTTTTAATAAGAGAATCTAAGGAATCGGAACTTTCTCCTTTAGTTTCGTTTTGATCATTATTAACACTTTTGGTTTCAGCTCGCAATCGAGCAATTTCCAGTTCTGTTTTACATCTCTCTAATTTAATTTGTTTTAACTGTAATACTTTAGCTTCTTCAGATTTACGATGCTCTACTATGGAATTACCCAACTCTATTACCGAATTTGGATCGGATTTAAAAGCTTCACTACTTTTAATCGCTAAATTTAAATCTGTAACAGTTACCTTTTCACTTAATTCTATATTCAGTTCTAAAGCCAATAGCTTTAAATCCTCTTTAAGTGCACCTTTTATCAACATTGTACTCTTAATGAAATAACACAAGATAATAAGTAATTCTTCTCAATTACTTAAACACAGTATATAAATACTATAAATTTTCTCAAAACTCTTACACAGTATCTCAAAATAACAAAATGGCACTTTATTCTTAAATCGAAACTGCTGACTTACTTGTTATTTGTAAATAACTCTTAATCCATAGATCTCTGTCCCATGATGGACCACGATGTTTTGCACAGGCACTACACTATAATTCAATAAACTCAGGAACAATGGACTGTATTATATCTCACTTTAATTCTCATTAATTTACATCGTTCATGGCCACTCGAAGCCACGAATTCTCTCACACGCTCTTAGCTCACAATCTCATGTCACAAACTCCAAGAGCTCAAGACGCATGCGCCGACGTTAGTAATGAAATGCGCGCGCAGGCGCAACAGGTACTGAACTGATTTTTAGGATAAAGGAGACACGAAACCACTAGAATTAAAAAAAAAATGATCCGACAGACTATTTTACCAGATTTTGCTGTGGCACTGTGGTAAATAAAGATTACACACCCACGTGTTAAATAAAGATTCTTTTCAAGTACCCTAAAAAACTTTGATTTTAGAAAACATCAATTATGTCCGTGAAGTATTAGCAAGTTTGTTATATTTATAATACCGCTGCCATGGCTGAAGCCATGGCATGCGAGTCCCCAATGAAATATATCATTACTTCGCTCTTTATTATCCATTAAAATGGGGGTATCGCCTCAACCAGAGGTTCATTGTAGCCCAAATAAGTCTGTAGAGTTCCAAAAAAAAAAAAAAAAGGTGAATTTGAAGATTTAATAATGTCCTTATTCTTCAGAAACACAATTTGGGTACAGTAAAATTAAATAATCATGTTAGAAAATTAATTTCTTTAAAGTTGCACAGTAAAACCACGTGATGCGAGGTGGCCAATAGCGAGTGAAGGAGTCATAAGACCGCGAACTAAAATTTTCACTGAAAGCAAAGTCTTTGCTTTAATAAAACACTACACAGTACTAAATAAATTCTTGGTTAAATGAAAATAATAAGTAAGAAATATAAGTTGCAATCAAAGTCCATAAGCTTTGTGCATAACGTAAACTGATCTTGAGTAATAAAGAGTAATAAGATACGTAAGATAAGTATAAATAAAAGATATACACTGTACACTACCACCATAATGCATTATGATGTATAGTTCGCGGTCTTTTATCTGTGGGTTCTTTAATGGCTAGGTATTGTGAGTTTTTCAGTTTTTCTGAAAGAAGTTGTGTGCTGTATTTAGTATTTGATCATGAATCGGGAGAATATTTAAATTCTTATGGATTTGCGCGTTCCGCACAAACCAAGGGGCATTTGTTATGCTACGGAGAATCTTATTAGGTAAGACGTTTCTTTTCTAGCGTTCAGTTTATCCGGCAGTTGCCCATGCAGGAACTGCATAGAGTAGAATTGGTCTGATGAGGGTGATATAAAGATTTCTCTTAGTATTCAGATTTAATTTAGATTTCCTTCCAAGCAGGGAGTAAAGAGACATAAATGCTGCATTAGCTTTATTGATGGTATACTGGATATGGTCTTTTAAGCTTTGTTTAATTTAAAGCTTTGTCGACGTACACTCCTAGGTATTTATATGAGCTTGCTACTGGAACTGGTGAATTATCTATTTTAATATTGGAATTAACTGGAAAATTTTTTCTGTGTCTGCGATATAAAACAACCCAACATTTATCTGCGTTAAGTTTAATTTTCCAAATTTCACAGTATTTGTTGATTAGATTAGCTTGCATTTGGAGTTTGTCAAGACCATTTTGTGGATTTCTAGAGCTGGTTAAGATAACTGTATTGTCCGCATATTTATAAATACTTGAGTGTAGTGGGACAGGCATATCATTTATAAAAATATTAAAATATTTCGGTTCTAAAACAGACCCTTGAGGGACGCCTCGGAAAATCTCTTTCTTGATGAGAGAATTTCTCCACATCTTTACTTGAAACGTGCTACAGTAGAGGTAAGAGTAGGTAAGTTTAATGAAGCTATTAGGCAGAAGGAAATTTGACAATTTGTGTAGTAAGCCAAGCATGCCAGATTCGGTCAAATGCCTTCTCAAAATCGAGAAAGCATGCTGCTACACCATTCTTTTTTCTAAATTCTTGGGCGATAAATTCTACCAGGTGGAGTATCTGATGAGTAGTACAGTGTCCTTTTCGAAAACCAAATTGGTTCCTTTCAATGCCAGTTTGGTAAGTCTTGTACTGATGACATGTTCAAAAACTTTGCAGAGAGCCGGTATCAGGCTGATGGGTCTATAATTTTTGGCATATTTAAGGTCCTTTCCAGGTTTCAAGATGTTAATAATTATTGAATGCTTCCACTGAGAGGGAAAATAGCAGTGACGAATGCATCCGTTGAAAATATTGGTGATAAGTACTATACATCTGTTAGGCAGTGCTTGTAGCCCTTCATTTGAGATATTATCAAAGCCTTGGCTTTACGTTTTTTGATAATTTAGAGGCTTTATTATGGCTTTTAATTATGATAGCATTTTCGCCTCCTCTGTTGTGGGGTCTATCCTCTCTGATAGCCATGAATTCTGAATCTGTCACAAGCTCGAAGATGTGTTTCATTGACTAACATGACATCAATGTCATGTTTGAACCTTTCGGTTGGTTTTCATCTCTGGATGATTGTTGCCAGGCAGGACTACGTTTAGGGATCTCCTTCGGATTGAGCGCCTGGAATTGATTTTTGTCGTAATGGAATAGATTCTTCGTCGCTTCTATTTTGGCTTTAATTTCTTCAATCTGTTTCTGTATATTAAATGGTTGTTCAGGGCAACCTTTAAAAGAAGAAATGTGATCTGCTCCGCAGAGGGCACAGACTGGAGGTTTATCTTTATCATTTTTTGTTTGGGAGCAAGTATAGGTCTCGTGAGGTTTTGCACATTTTAAACAGCATGCTTTGTATTTGCGGCGATCCCGTGTATGCCCGTACCGCTGGCACTTATGGCATTGCATGGGGCCAGGGCGAGATTTGTAAGGTTTCCACGAACACGTCGAGTCCTCTTAATTTCTTTATGTCATATATAGCTTTACCTTCTTTATTGCGGGTGCATTCAGCTAAGTATACAGGTAAATGGATAATTTTCCCCTCAATAACATGAGTGATTTAACGGTTTTTTGGATGGGTATTTCCATTTCTTTTATTTCAGATTTGATACGTTCAATATCAGCAGTCTTTGGCAGTTTCTCGATGTTCATTTTAAAAGTATGGTAGGGAAGTTCAAGTTTATCTAAAAAATCAGTGAGCATTCTGTAATGTTCAGAGTCGTAAACTCTGATGGTAAGAGTTCCACCGGATAAATTTCCGCGGAATTTTTTGATTTGTAACTTTTCTTCAATAGCATCTTTTAATTTGTTCCAGTCGCCTGCAAAGTCGGCTAGGACAGTGGGAGGGAGATAAAATCACCCTGCTCGTTAGTAGAATCCATATTGTTTTAGAGATTTAATTCCTGGAATTTGTTTTTCTGTGCTGGCTCATTAACCTCTGCGTTTGAAAGAGTGCGTTTATGTGTTATGCGAGGTGTAGTAAAACCTTCTTTATCCGTTATGTTTTTCTTACGCTTAATTTTAGTGTTAGTAGATTCGGTAGATTTATTAGTTTCCATGGTAGCTGGGAGTAATTAGTGGGTTCATCCTCAGTTTGAGTTCAATAACGTACTGGCTTAGTGCTGCGATTTGATTTTTGAGATCATTAAGATAAGCTAATTATTCCTCGGACTGATTGGGAACATCTCTAAGTGAGTAATATTCTTCCTCTAGTTTTTGCATAATAAGCATAAGATTAGATGGACGTAATTCTATAGTATGATTTAAACACCATTCCTCGGTTCTTCTGAAAGCCTCCTCTCTCTCCATGATAATCTGTTGATCCATTCACCTAACCAAATGGCTAAGATTGAATGAAAAACATACTTCTGGGACTTAATAGCCCTTCTGTGCTGTTATATTTATTTTGTGCTCCAGCAAAATCTTGTTTACAAGCAGGTTACATTATAACATAAAAATCAACTTGTGTTAAGAATCACTGAAATGTCTCATCGTACGTACCAGGACCACCAGTATGCCTGATTGCGATCAATTTTCCCCCTTCAATCTTCGAGATTTTCCTTCTCCTGAATGAACTACTACAAGTGCCACTTCAGCATTACTAGATAGAGCCGAAGGTATCATATGGCCAAAAAAATTACGTTCTGCTCAATTTATTTGTAAAATAAGGTGGAAAGGTGGGAAAGAGCACATGTGGTGTAATTTTCTTTAATTACCATAAAGAAATCACATATAGTGCAGTCAAATTGTCTTTCTACTATGACATTAATGTAAATTATTTTAAGATATGAAGTCTAACATATCGTATGTCTAAAAGTTCTTATGCCTTATGTAACTGCCAGCCATTTAAACATATATACTTGCACTTACAAACATGTTTTGAATAAGACAAATATTCATGTTTTTGTATTTTTAAATTTAAAATATCAGTTTTAACTCATGAAATTATAAAACCTATGAAATTAATTTTGTAACACTTGCATTCTTTGATTTTATTTCAAAATATCAGTTAATAATAATCAGTAGAATGACTTTTCTTTCACATGTACTATTGTTCATTATTTTGAAAAAAAAAAAAAAAAAATAGTCTAAGCGTTTTTGGTTAAAAAAAGATATTCAAAATGTTTTCAAAATGAACTCATATAAGTATTCGAATACTTTGAAGAAAGATTCAATAAAAAAATAAATTAATAAAATAACGGGACATTCAATACTCATAATGGTTAGATATCTTTTAGCTAAAGTTACACTTTCACATGCATTTATCTATATTTTTTGAGTAACTGTTGTTCCATTCATACATGTTCAATTTGATTTAAGTCTGAAGACTAAATGAAGGAAGAAGTTGTGATAACTTCCGGACAGTTGTATGAAAACCACATGTGAACATTTAGGGCTGCATGTTTAGAATCATTATCCTGATAAAATATGAATGTATTTTGCATTCCAATTTTCTTGCAGATGCTTTCAAATTTTCATAATAGTTATATACTGATCTATATAATTTTCCGCTATAAATGATACAAGATTCTAGTAAAATTGGCTGCCTTTGGTATCTAGAATACTTGAGAATTGTGTAGCGACTATTCATTGACTTCTAAAAGTCTAGAGCGACAAGTCAAAAGTAGGGTTTAAATATCCTTTTATTTAACTTGAGACCATTTATAGTTGGCCAATCCTGGGCTTACATGAAGTCTCCACTTGGGCTTTAACTTAAGATAGAAAATAAGAAACTAATGCTAACTAACTAAAAACTAGAAAAAGCTGTACAGAAATAACTAACAGAGTTGGCCCTTAATTAAACCTCACTGGTGAATACTAACAGCCACGTAACAATACGGCTGAACGTAGTAAGATTTAGCTTAAAGCAATGACATGCCCAGAAAGGAAGACATGGATTACTAAGCTCTTCCACAGAAATAACTTCCGTAGAAGAAAAAAAATTGACGTGGTCATTATTTTTCCCTGAGACTTCTTATTAAATACTGGTTCCACCTCGTTTATATAAAACGGGATTTTGAAAATTCATTTTGGTAGGGAGTTGTAGGTGGGAAACAAAACAAAAAAAAAAAAAAAAAAAAAAAAAAAAAACCCTACAAAGGTAAATTTTCCATTCCAGGAGTTACGAGAAATAGACAAACCATTTTGCTTCCAACTTCGTGCTTAACAGTATGCAGAACCATATTTAGACTTAATAAGGTCCTAAGCTATTTGAGATATGGGGCCCTTTATAAGTCTGTTATACAGTACAAAGTCCGTAATCCGGACTCGTCGGGACTTGGGCGATTCCGGATTATAGATCATCAGTTTAAATCTGGTATGATGGCATGCAGAAAATATACAATTAAAAATATGAAACCGTAATTTATGGAATAAAGAGCAATTATGATCTAATCCGTATCAAAATTTACGAAAAAAAAGCTTAATATTTAAAAGCTTACATTTTGTTCAATGAATAGCCACAAAATATAATAACTACTACTGAAATATAAATGAATTTTTCTATAAAAAATAAACCTTTATTTATCCCCCCCCTTTTTTTAAACCTCCGGTTCTTAAAATACCATTTGAACTTTGCCTACAACCAGGAACTAGCAAGTCTGCTCTAGGAACAGGATTTAAAAATTTAAAAACCTTGCTCCACAGAACATCCCAGCTGGTTTTTTTTTCTTGAAATAAAATCCAAATATTTTCCTGTGATAAGAGATAACATATCATCATTACAGTCAATAAAATAACTCTGATTTTTTTTTTCTATTATGTCATTCACATTTAATGATTTGAGTTCAACTTAATTGCAAAACAAATATTAGATACTTATGCTTCATAAAACAGAACTCTTAGTATCTAAGCCTGAATTTAAACCAAAGTTTTCCTAAAACCCATACACTAATGATTTTAAAAATACTGATAATTCTTATATTGATTCAAGAATGTATAAAATGGAAAATTTATTGGAATACTGAATGCATAATTCACTTCAATACATAATTTATCTTCTTTTAATATGATACATTATTTCAAAAATTCATATATACAGTTTCATTTTTTAAAAGTATGTACTATACTTAAGAAAGATCTCTCAAATGATGTTGAATTTTAATGATGGCTGTTACATTTTTTAGTCAGTTGTACACTTCTATCAGAAGCAAAAATGTTTTATTTACTACATTCCACCCTTTTGTAGTTCTTTGAATACTGTATATATATTAATAAAACAATTTGAAGGCCCAAAGTCCATAGCTATCCTATAACAGTTAATATGCATGTATGATGCAAGCTCTTGATCATCCAAGGTGACCTTGGTGTATATTACTTTGAATAATCAGTCTATCATATAAAAAAACTGAAATTTATTAATTCTTGAAATTATTCTTAGCATAAAGAACATCAAAATTTTCTCGGTATCTTGCACAGAAGATCCTGTGAAATTCCTAAACAAATATGAAGTTAACTGAATAATATTACTACAAACTGAACATAAATTTCAGAAGTTTTCCCCACCAAAATATACTGAGGAATGGGTACTTGCCATTTTATTTACCATGTTCACATTCTAGGCGCCTAAATAAATGTAATGAATTAATAGAAAAATCAAATTAAAATTCAATTCAAATTTACATGGACTAGATTTTTGAACTATTTGAAATTCAATTCTGTTGTAAAATATATTAACATTTAATTCTTATATTCTTTGGCTAATTCCATTTTTTAAAAATTTAGAAATGACTACAGATTAAGACAACTCTGACCAAATGAAATTTAATAACGTCAATAAAATGTAACAAGTACAATTCAAATGAAATAGAATTTAAAAATTCTGAAAATCATTAGAGATTGAGGGAATGGAATTTGCCTAGTTTAAGTTTAATTAATTAAATACATTCCATTTATTTCTGAGAAACGTTTTTCTTTGTTAAGACTAAAAATTAAAAAAAGGAGAGTAGGCAGCAATGAATTATTCTTCAATATCAAAATGTCCTAATTTCCATACTGGCTTTAGTTATCTATTAAATGAAAGTCCACAGGAGACATTCAGATAAATTTCTAAAATTACTACACTGAAATTCCGGATTACAGACCATCAATTTAAATCTGGTAAGATGGCATGAAGAAAACATAAAATTAAAAATATGAAAACTTAATTTATGAATTAAAGAGCAATTATGATCTAAAGGGTATTAAAATATACAATAAAAATTATTTATTTGTTTACTTTATTAAACATTTCTTTCAACGCGCACATGCGTAAAGAATACATTACGCATAGTCGAAATTAGAAAATTGCAATCAGAAAACTATTTGATGTGTATCCGTAATATAATGACGAGAAATTTGATTTAAATCATATCAAAAACGGAGTACATTGAGATGAAATACTACATTTAGTAAGGAATTATAAGCCGAATAAAATAAAAACATCTGCCCTGAATATAAGGATAGTGCTGACAGATCATTGTGCACCGTGATGTCCCCCCTCCCCCCGCAGAGAGATGTAAAATTGATAAACAGATTTCGGAATGGTTAGAGAAACAAAGGATATGCCCTTATACATTTTTTGCAGCAATTCCACTTTTTGTTTGATGGACATAAAAACATGCTTTCGCTTTGTAGATTCTTCGGCAGCTCCAGAATCAGAAATTCTTTTTGACATAATCTAAAGTTCAAGCTTACTTTTATAAAATTGCTCTAACAGTCTGCAAAAAATAATAAGCCGGATCAAATTAGAAGATTAAGGAACAACACAATTTGCAACATTAAGTGAATTAGATAATTTTAGCTTAGCTTATACCATCCATTGTACATTAAACGCACATTCATAAACGTATTATGCGCATGCGCAGAAAGTTTGTAGCTTTGAGGTCCAGATTATAGATCATTTCAGATTATGGACGTGCAGATTAAAGACTTTTGACTGTATTCTTATAATAGAAAAGGGGTGGTCACTGTATGCTGCAGAAAAGCTTCTCGAACAGAAAGGTGATGATAAAGAAAAACTAAGTTATTTTATGAACTTGAGCATACTCTCTATAGCCACACTTGGAAATTTTCATTTTTTGGGGGTTAAAAATCTATTATCACCTGTGCCACTAAAACGAAGGGTAAAGTTCAATAGGAAAATTTTTTACAGATAACAGCAAGTTTAACGAATTAATCAAATGAAAGAAAATCCAGAATGACTTAAAATTTACACACATGCTCAGACATTCATACCCAGAATTTAAAAAAAAAAAATTGTTTTTGTCAATAATGAAATTCTGAATTTAGTTTCAGTATTGCATGATAATCAAAACCAACACTTAAATGTCACTAACGTGTTTAATGAACTTTTGTCATTATGCAGAATGATACTGGCACAGCTATAACACACTGATTTTTACTTAAAAGAAATGCTCAATTTTTTTTAGTATGATTAGTCTTCATACTAGAAAAATGCTGGATAAATAGCTCAACCACCATACTCAAATAAAAACTGCTATTTATTGGAAACTTGCCTTTACTAGAAAATACACGAGCATAGCCTTTATACTTTAATATCATAAATTACATAAAATAAATAAAACTATTAAAAACTAAATTCCATATTTATTCAAATTGGTAGGATCATCTGCTACTACTTTTTTTTATACTAAAAACAAATAATTATTAAATGATACACATGGCTTGAAATTTATGAATACAGCAAATGACATACTCTTTAATAAATTCATTTCACATTTTGTTCCAATTGATCGATTTACTAGAAGAAAATTTAAATTATGGACATATCCCATATAATTAGCAGAATTCAGTAGTTAAGGTCAAACATTTCACCAATCTGTTTAAGCCTTGAATTTACCAATAATGATACTATAATTAAGGCTTTTTTACGAAAAGTTAACTTCTAATCAATCAAATAAAGCATGTTAACCTGCAAAACAAGGCACAGAATTCAAACTTGAAATCTGAAAAATAGCAAGACTTTTGGGAGAAAGTAGAGATGCTTTTACGCTGCATGGCAACATTAAAAATATACTGATGGTACTTTTCCATTTTCCGACGCAAGCGATAAAGTCGCCAAAAATGGTACAACAGATGGCAAACGGAATATCTCCGCTGGTAACCTTTTACATTCATCTTCAAAACATATCGCAGCCATTTTTTTTATCAGATTGATTGTTTCTTTCCAGTGGCGTAGCTAGGATTCCAGCACCCGGGGACAACTGAAGAATTTACGCCCCTTTCTATGTGTCAAGAATGCAAAACATTCATTAAAAAATTTCGTAGCATTAATTTGGCGCCCCCTGGATGCTGCACCCGGGGACAGATGTCCCCTCTTGCCCCACCCTAGCTACGCCACTGTTTCTTTCAATACTGGCATACAATTACATAGAATTTTTACCAGAAAGTTCAATTTTATGCCCTAATGCCATTCACGGTATTTAAGTCAATTAGGATGCAATCACACAGCTCAGGGAAAGCGAAAATATAGAAAAGATAAAATCAAGGGTTAAATTCATCAATTCTAATGAGAATGCACTAGCGAAGTAAAGTACTGGGTTTTACATAATTCTTAAGTAAGCTATTCATACGAACTGAAATAATACTTGCATTTAAACTTGTATTCCATATTAAAATGTTACTTGAAATTATTGTAGATAATTACTGAATCATTGAGAGAATTAGATTTTTGTAGCATAGTTTGAGCAAAGAATTACGTGAAATGAGATCACTTGGGTTCACGTGATACGAACCTGCGAATCAAGATGTACCATGAAAGCATAGTAAATTCTTAAATTAACGTTTTTAAAAAAATTTATTGTCTTTTTACAAAACTTTAAACGATATTAAAATGTTTATGCCTTTAAAATAAAGAAAATCTTAGAACTAACATTTTTTGACAATTTTTATGTGTATTATGTGTTGTTGCCAATAAAGTGCACTTAGTGAGATTTGCGCCAGCGAAACAGAAAAGTACCATACTGATTTATACAGAAATATTTTAATGCCTTTATTTTTTAAATTGCTTCCAAATGAATTCGTTCTTAATTATACCCAAAAAATTAAAGATTAAAATTGTGATTTAAAAGGTCTACTAGATATTTCGAGAAATGCACAGCTTATGTTAATTATAATTCTGAAGACAAATTCTTGTAATTAGAAAAGCCACTACCTTTCAAATTGAAACCTTTTCCCGACTGCGATATTTTAAGTTTAGAAATGAAAAGGCAGATGTTATTTATGTCTGGATAAAAGGTACAGAGTTAAAAACTGCAAGCAAAAAGTAAAATTAGCTTCTATAATTAACAAACATTCGAAAGTGAATTGTTGGGCATTAAAATAACACAAACAAGAACTAATTATCATACTTATTCAAAAAAGGTAGAAAGAGCAAATTCTATATAGACTAAATAAAAATAATATTCACAGGAAAAGTGCACAGCAAAAATGGATGAGAAAAATACACATGTAAGAATAAATTTTCAAACTGATACTTCAAAAGAACTGCATGACGAACAGCAACAATGAACTAGCTACACACAGAAATGACATTTTTCTTGAATCATTAAATTTGGCACATAATCAGATAAAATAAAAATTTTCGGAAGCACTTCCGCAGAGGATCCGTTAAATGTAAACATCGCCAAAATTGGCGACAACAGTTCAAAGTTGGTAACCCGGCGAATTCGGTGGTCGTAGGTAGCAACCTGATTCTTCAAACGCTTAGACAACGAATCTGTTCTCGTATGTTCTGTGCGTGCTCCGTTTTGCCGCTGGCTGGTGGTGCATCACTACCGGATGAGCAGGTGAAATTGCGGCGGAGGGGGGGGGGCTTATTGACAATTGGTAACACACCTGTTTAGAGTAGTATGACTGTGTTCTTAATAATTAAAAGACTAAACACTCAGAACCATAGGGTACCCAAGTCCTAAAACATGATTAACGTGGGCCGCAATAATATAAGGTTTTAAATAATTAACTAAAGTTTTTATTTTTATTACTCTTATTTTTATCTAAAATAATAGGAATTACATCACTTTTCATGCTTAAAAATTTGACATATTTTTAATGTATCTTAGCAATTACCTTTCAGAAGATGCTAGGTGTTTATATATGATAGATGATTAGAATGAAATAAAGAAGTAATAATGAATAAAAAAAAGTATTATTGGTTCTCTGAGATGAGATTAAAAAAAAAGATTTTTTATTGGTCATCAAAGTTAGTAAGCCACAGCTTTGAGTAATTAATTAAAAGTTTGACTTTTGAAAGATAACAAAATGTATAATGTTCTTATAGTTTTATTTACAATGCTACTCTAAAGGATTTGAATATTATTGAAGATTCTTGGCAATGTCCAGTTTATTGTGAAAAAGGCAGTTGTTTCAAAATAAAATATTTTAAGCTATCAGCAAGTAAATTCAAAAAATAACTTTGAAAATTGCTTGCATAAAATGGATATTTGAAATGTATTATTCTGTAATGAATCCATTAATCTATTATATGTACAGTAGCACCTAACATATGAAACACAATTTTGGGAATATTGACAAGCAAAGCACTTAATGAAAAAAAGACACTTTTAAATGTACTAAAATATTAGTATCTGTATGAACAACAGAGAATATATGTAATGAATAATACCATGACCAAATACCTATATAAACAAAAAATTAAGTATTCTCATCCTCGACACTTGAAAAAGTAATCCTGCTGTGCAACATTTAGTGAATTTCTGATTGCATGATATTGCAAGCATTTTTTTAGATTTTTCCTACTAGTGCTTAAGACCATTGAATACTGGTAGTTTGATCTGTGTTCATATCATGGTTAAAGGGCTGGTTGCATGGTTGATTTTTCTAGTTTTCCTCATATGTAATGCAAATACAAGCCAGTTTCCCTTAGAATGTTCATAAATACATCCTTCTTCAGGTCAACAGCTGGTATGCTTTGCCATATTCGAATAACCTAAACTTTCCTTCAGATTATACATTGAAAGGTTATATCTGTAGTAAGCAGGACAATGATCATTCAGCTTCTATCCGTGTGGGAGGAGTACAGTCAAAAGTCTTTAATCCGAACTCGTCGGGACTTCGGCAATTCCGGATTATAGATCATCAGTTTAAATCTGGTAAGACGGCATGCAGAAATTATAAAATTAAAAATATGAAACCGTAATTTATAAAATAATGAGCAATTATGATCTAAAGGGTACCAAAATTTACAAAAAAAGAAGCTTAATATTTATTTGTTTACTTTATTAAACATTTCTTTCAACTCGCGCATGCATAAAGCATACCTTACGCATAGCCGAAATTAGAAAATTGCAACCAGAAAACTATTTGATTCGTATTCGTGATATTTATAATGACGAGAAATTTGATTTAAATCATATCAAAGACGGACTACATCGAGATTAAATACTACATTTAGTAAGGAATTATAAGCTGAATAAAATAAAAACATCTGCCCTGAAGATAACGATAGTGCTGACAGATCAACTTCCAGTTCATTGCATGCGGCGACGCCCCCCCCCCGCGCAGAGCAGCGTGAAATTGATAAACAGATTTCCGAACAGTTAGATAAACAAAGGATATGGCTTTATTCATTTTTTGTAGCAATTCGTGTTTTCTTTGATGGACATCAAAACATACTTTCGTTTTCTAGAACCTTTGGGAGCTCCAGCATCGGAAATTCTATTTGACATAATCGAAAGTTCAAGCTTACTTTTATAAAATTGCTCTTACAGTCTGCAAAAAATAAGCCGGATCCAATTCGAAGATTAAGGAACAACGCAATCTGCAACATTAACTGAAATAGATAATTAGAGCTTATACCATCCGTTATACATTATATGCGCACGCGAAAACGTATTCTGCACTTGCGCAAACGCATATGCGCAGTCGTAAATGTCTTGCGCGCACGCGTAAAACGCCTATGCACAGAAAGATTTTAGTTTTGAGGTCCGGATTATAGATCATTCCGGATTATGGGTGTCCCAATTAACGACTTTTGACTGTATATTTAAAACATGTCAGAACCATGGGATTCATAACAAAATCAACCATTAATCTTGAACATTTTATCAAGTGTGCCATTTTTCTTACGTTATGGGTTTCACTAACAAGATATTCATACTTTTGTTCAAGTTCACAAGCAGTTCAGCAATACAGTTGCTGGATACTGGTAGTTTGACCCTAGTTTGAATCTTCAGTACTCAGTATCTTGGGCCATCACACTGTCATGGCCCCTAAAGCTATTACTGCTTGGCATAATATAAGCAAAGCATTTACGACTCATTTATGATACAACATTCTGAGAAGTGTTTCATCTGCCTTTCTCATACACCTGAATGCATCATTCAGAAGAAAATGATGTTGCTGCATTTAATTTCATCAGGCCTGATGAAAGGTCTAGAATGCTGCAAGTGCTGGTTTTTTCCCACATCTGTTTTAAGGAGAAATAATTTCAGCGATATCCTGGAACTAGAATTATCCTAGTTTACATATGAATTTGTCAACAGCATATGCTATTTCCTAAAAATCAATGAAAATATTGCTTTTTTCATTCTCATTTTGGATATTCTAAAATGCAGTACTGTATAAAGCATTGATTTACGTCCATTTTAAGGTAAATTTGTTGATCATTTCTTATAAATTTCCAAACATCTTTTTAGAGATGGACTTTCTTCTTTCCAAAGTGAAATGTGTGTCAATACAATTTATTTCAAATGACTATGGCATGACATCTAGTCTTCACTTTGGCATTCATGTTTGTTTCATTATTTTACGGAGACATTGCTATTTATTTTTAAGTGTTTATAATGTGTTATTGAAAATATTTGTAATATACGCATTTACAAAACTTTGCACTGACCAGAGATATAAAGTTAGTCTTCAGTTAAAAGACTTGTTTAGGATTGTGTAAAGTTGAACAATTACTTTGTTTATATAAGTTGAATAGGAGACTGTTGTTTTATGATTTTTTTTGTAATGTTGGATAGTTTCCACAGGCATTGGGAATTTTCTTCATTTGATTATCTCTATGTAGTTGAATAGAAAAATATTTTGAAATTATCAAAATAAATAAGTTATCTATTTTGGAGATTAATTTTGATAACCAGCATTTTGTAACAGCATCATGTTCTTAGTATATGCTAAGAATATCGTCAAAAGAAAAGAGTCAACCAACGTGTGCAGATCTGTGATAAATTTTACTACTTTTGTTATTCCCATGTATATGTAGTTACATAATGATTTGAACAACTGTAATTTTGGAACACTGAGAAACAACTGCTTTAAGTGATTGTTAGACTGTAACTAAATTACTTCAAGTTGCAAATGTGGTCTCACGGCTTCATAGTTTATATTGCAAGGCATGCTGAAAATTTCTAGTTACATTTGAATTGCATTGAAATCTGTGTTTAAACTCAAAATGCAGGTTTCTTTTTCAGGCTAATAAAAATAATTAATAACAAAAAAATTAAGTAATCATATAATAAATATATGCAATATTACACTTACATGATAATTTATACAAAACTATTCCTACATGATTTTTCAATGAAATTTTTTTCTTATTCATTGATCACTCAGCATAGCTCTCCAATAACAATAACCGAAATCAGGTTAGGGTTTGAGGGTTAGTTAAGGAATATTTCGAGTTTAAAATTGCTGGTGGCATGTATCCGTTTGGTTTGGTGTGTTTTAATTATGTCAAAGCATGCAAAAAATATCTGCGTAAGAGAAGGTGTGCCTTTGAGGAGAACTTTATAAGGGATTTTTGGCTTTGCATTCCTGTAACATATTGAAGCACTGTGAAAACACCCATGCAATTAGCTGTCTTTTTTTAGATTAGGACCTAAATCAAACTACCAGAATTCAGTCGGAAAGTAATGAATCATATTATGCTTGTTAGAGTTACATGCAAAAAAGTTAAATTCTGCCCTTACTGTTTCTGAGGTTAGCATGATTGTTAATCAAAATAGTGGATATGTTAGTTTTTATTTTATGACACATGCACACATAAGCACACACTTATTTATGCATGCATAAATAAGTCAGAGCAGAATATAATTTATTCCTATACAAACTTTATTTTTTACCTAGTCAAACAGTTGCAATAGTTTATATTTCAATGAAAACATTGTTTATTTCATTTATGTGATGAGAATTTATTTTCACTCATACTTTGGAAAGCATTTTGAAATTATGTAATGAAGGTACAAGTAGTAAAAGTGCCTTTTTGTTTTTCTTGTGTTTTGACAATTTCCCAAGAAACTGCACTGTTAAAAACAGGAATATTTTCTAATTTTATATTCTTAAAGCATATTTAAAGAAAGATATGAATTTCACTAAGTTATTTTTCAACAAATTGATAACATTGCCATGAAAGACTCATTATTTGCTGTGATCTGCAAATATGATCTGGTTCTGCTTTAAATGGAGAAGACATGTATGTATCACCAAAATAGCTAATGAACAGTCAATTACGATCAACGCATTTCGCGGAAATTCGTTAACAGGCTGTTTTTTATTACAAACAGGAAATGGCATACTGCAAGACAGAGGCAATATGGAGTTAGGGGATCTATGGGAACATAATATCCAGTCCTTTCATTGCTATTAACGATTTTCAGTTTACAGTTTGTATTACGGTTAACCTTTTTAAATATCTTGTAACGTAACTGTACACCGCTAAACTCATGGCTGATTAGCCATTGACGAGCTTGGCGAGTAAATACGCTTCGCCGCCAACGGATCCTCTCCGGAAGAAAACCCAAATTTTCACACGTAAAAGGCAGAATTTTATCCTAGAATATAATAAAAAATTCAGTAATTAAGATCTGAAAATCTTTTACCAATCTGTTAGGCCAAGAACTTACCCGCATTAGTTTTAATGAATATTCTCAACAAATCGCATCTCAATCTGTCAAATAAACTGTGTTAATGTGCAAAACAAGATATTAAATAATACAAACAATAATTGACATATTTATTCAAAAGAGGCATAAAGAAGAACAATTTTTATGCAAACTAAGTAAAAACGGCACATTTACTTGAAATTTTCTCAAAAATTTACTAGCACAATAAAAAGAGACATGGAGGGAAAAAAAATAAAAAAAAAAAAAAGAATTAATTTTTATATCTACTCCAAAAAAAAAAAAAAAATGCAGAATGAGCAGCAGCAACACAAAACAAAGTAGACAATTAAAAATAGTAATTTTAATGAATCTATCATTAATAATGAAATTCTGGGCATATACCACATAATCAGAGATAAAGTACAAATTTTCATACATAAACAGCAGATTTTATCCTACAATATGATTCAGTAATTAAGAGCAGGTAATATTTTACCAATTTGCTAGGCCAAGATCTTACCATCATTGATTCTAATGCATTTTTCAACAAACAGCATTACACATCTGTCAAATAAACTGCATTAATCTGCAAAACAACACATTATAAAAGAATACAACTAATTAACAAATTGGCTCAAAAAAGGCATAACGAAGAGCAACTTCTACATAAATTCAGTAAAAATGGCACATTTACTTGAAATATCCTCAATCAAAAGTTTACTAGTAAAGCTTTTTCATGTGTTAGAATTTTCGTGGTTACTTAAAAAAAATGGAAACAGTAATCTCTACACGACCTAAATGAAAGTGGCGCATTTATCTAAAAACACGGTAATCGGCCAGAAATCTACCAGCACATAAAACAGAAAATGAGCATGAAAAAATATACGCATGCAAAAATTACTTTTAATATTTAATACTAAATATAAGATATAAAGCAAACACTTACCAGAGAAATAGAAACCTTGGTTATTTGACGAATAACCTGAAATTTGCCATTGCGCACATCTAAAAACAAACAACTTCAAATTAATCAAGCAAAATGTGTAAATTTGGAAAACAAGGTATTAAAAATTTATGGTAGAATTTTAGCATACTTACGGATCAAAAACAGACCACTCTTCAACCACAGTTCCAGAAATAAGAATGAGCCGATGAAGCCAAATTACTTGGCGAGAAAGTTATTAGTAGATCTTCATGCAACCCAGAGAATCTCGTAACTCCTCCCATTTTTTCTCGTGAAGATAACCTGTCAACAACGAATTCCAACTCTAAATGTCGTGGCGCATGTTGTGTAATATGTTTTGACTTAGTTCTGAATGTCCGAAAGAAGCTATCGTAAATAAAAATGTCATTATCCTGCATATCGTGTAAGGTTGTATTTTCAGCGCCTGAATTACACCATGAACATTACAAAACTGACTGGCATCGATATAACCTGAAACGTAGGGTTGCTGAATTGCCTCCTTTGACGAAAGAAGAATTCGATAAAAGAGCGGCTGTGTTTCAGTTAAATGCAGAGACCAGAGAAAAAAAAGAATTCTTACGATGTGAATCATGTAATAAAGTGTTTTCCTCTAAAAACACTTTTGTCAATCACTTGAAGTCGAAAAAGCATTTAGAAATGGAAGCTGGAGAACCTAACAGAATGAAAAAATCCGTTTCCGTTGTACCTCAACAGGCAGCAAAAGTTGTTGAAGACGAAAAGAAAAGCGAGACCTGTTCTGATGACGAATGGGAAGACGATGATGATGGTGACTGGGAAAGCTGCGATGAAGATGAAGAAGTAAGAAGAATAATTATAGACACAAATGATTGTTTATTTTGCGATAATGTGAGTGATTCAACCGAAGGTAATGTTACACACATGACCGAGGTACATTCTTTTTTTATACCAGACATAGAATATGTTTCAGATTTAGATGGTTTAATTGCATGTTTGGCTAAAAAATTACATTTATACCATATATGCTTGTGGTGTAGTGAACAAGGGAGAACTTTCAAGTCTGTAATAGCAGCAAAACAGCACATGCGTGATAAAGGCCACTGTATGATGTATAATGAAGGCGAAGCGTTTATGGATTATGCTGATTATTATAATTATGAAAGTGCTGCTGATATAGATGAAGCAGTATCAGATGCTTTGAGTGGTTCTGAGGATTTTGTCGTCTTGCCTTCAGGTGCTGAGATTGTTCATCGTTCGTTAGCTTTGTATTTTAAACAAAACAAGCCAATTTCACCAGATAATAGCCAAAAGGTAAAAAGAATTTTGCAGCATTATAAGGCGTTGGGTTATACTGGTGCAACAGGACAAATGGCTCTCAAAAAGGCTCGAGATATTCAGTTAATGAGAAAGGTTAAAAGTCGTTATGATTTAAAATTAGGAATGAAGCAAAATAAAATGCAACCTCATTTCAGGTCGCAAATTATGTTCTGAATTTATATATGTTAAATTCTATATCTATAAATTTCATGTTAACTCCTTTAATTTTTTTATAAATTTACTGCTTATGATAAATAATTGATGTTTTGTAATTATTTAACAATGCAGAAGCTATCTCATTTTCTGTATTGGTAATTAATATTATGACAAATGTTGAATTTATTCTTTTTGTTGAGATCTTGTTGACATACTTCATACATTGTGGAATCTAATTTAGAGATATCACCTGGGAAATAGGTTTAAAATGGAGATCAAATGTTTTACTTGTGGCTGTTGTTACTCATTTGTATTTTATACTGAAAGAAATAGCAGCTTTGGTGAATCTATTAACAAAAATTCCGTGAGCATATTTATTACATTATTTGCCAAATCTCGATAGTTAAAATTAGATCCAGTGTGCAAAATAAGTTAGAATTCCCTGACAAGCGTTAAAAACCTGCAACCCACTCGGGGAATTTTCCTGAAGGACAAAAAGGAATTTTTCTGTTTACATAGATTTAGGAAACGTTATGGCAAGACAAAATAGAAGTTGGAAAATCGCAAATCATAATTAGTTCATATTTTCGCAAATTGTTATTGGGTGTTAATTTCAGTTGAAAAAATAAAGCTCTATTCTGTTTATGGAACGTTAACAGTGTTTTTATGACATATTTCTTTTAGTTTTAATGTATGAAACTATTTTGTAATGCTGTTTCCAAATATGCGATTTGCAGAAAATTCCAATTTTTTGCACTTTCTGTATTTCGATCTTAACACTTAAACATAAGAACTATAATTAAGACACAATAACACGCCGAATAAATACTAATTCAGAAGTCAAACAACAAAAATCAGCGTTATACCTACAAAATTTTCACAGGACTAGTTTCGATGGTTTTACCGAACCATCATCTTCAGCTGCAAAACCGCAAATGAACAAGATAGGAAATAATGATTAGATAAGATAAGAAAGCCTGGACAAGAATAAGCAAGTGGCGCCATCTGTTGGCGAAACCAGAACTAAAACATAATTTCTCTAAAAGCCGAAGGCAAATTTGGATTGGAATTAGGATCGTTAACTAGAACAGAAAGATTTTTATGAATGTGAAATGCCTCTAGAAAATCCAGTTCTCCAATGGAAGATGTTTTTTGAATAATTTTGGCAGCAGAAAAATTGAAAGTGTGATTTTCGGACCAACAATGTTGAGCAACAGAAGACCTCTGTGTTTCCTTTTTTCTAACATATGCCTCATGTTCTTTGACGCGAAATTTTAAGGCTCTCTTAGTTTGGCCAATGTAAATTAAACCACACTGGCAAGGAATCCTATAAATACCCCAGGAATTCATATCCGGAATGGGGTCCTTGAGTATAGAAGTTGGAATTTTATTGATGGGAGAAAAAACAACCCGAAAGTTAAATTTCTGCAAAATATGTGCAACTTTATAGCTAATTGATGGAAAGAAGGGAATGACAACAGAATTTTTATAATCTCCTAAAATAAGAGTGTGGCTTTTAGTGTGTTGAGATGAGAATTTTTTAACTGCTTGATTAATCCTGGCTGATATCTACATGCATTATTATGAATCAAAATTGTTTGAAACTTTAAACTTCCCGGCATGGTTCCGCTACGTAGACGATACTTTTACCCTGTTTGAAGGTAATAAAGATGATTTAAATAAAGTTCTTTCAACAATGAATTCTATTGATCCTGCTATTCAGTTCACTTTTGAACTTGAGACTTGCAATTCTCTTCCGTTTCTCGACATTCTGGTCACACGTAACACATCCAACTTCAGTACTACAGTTTACCGTAAACCTTCATCGGTTTGCCTTCCACCACACTTTAAATCATGTCATCCGACTAAACAAAAGTTAGCTTCATTTTATTCCTATGTTTTCCGTGCTCTTCAAGTTTGCTCCTCCAAACTAGCCCTTGATGAAGAACTAAATTATTTAAAAGCAATAGCTATTGACAGGGGCTTTTCACCCAACATTATTAATCAAGCAGTTAAAAAATTCTCATCTCAACACACTAAAAGCCACACTCTTATTTTAGGAGATTATAAAAATTCTGTTGTCATTCCCTTCTTTCCATCAATTAGCTATAAAGTTGCACATATTTTGCAGAAATTTAACTTTCGGGTTGTTTTTTCTCCCATCAATAAAATTCCAACTTCTATACTCAAGGACCCCATTCCGGATATGAATTCCTGGGGTATTTATAGGATTCCTTGCCAGTGTGGTTTAATTTACATTGGCCAAACTAAGAGAGCCTTAAAATTTCGCGTCAAAGAACATGAGGCATATGTTAGAAAAAAGGAAACACAGAGGTCTTCTGTTGCTCAACATTGTTGGTCTGAAAATCACACTTTCAATTTTTCTGCTGCCAAAATTATTCAAAAAACATCTTCCATTGGAGAACTGGATTTTCTAGAGGCATTTCACATTCATAAAAATCTTTCTGTTCTAGTTAACGATCCTAATTCCAATCCAAATTTGCCTTCGGCTTTTAGAGAAATTATGTTTTAGTTCTGGTTTCACCAACAGATGGTGCCACTTGCTTATTCTTGTCCAGGCTTTCTTATCTTATCTAATCATTATTTCCTATCTTGTTCATTTGCGGTTTTGCAGCTGAAGATGATGGTTCGTTAAAACCATCGAAACTAGTCCTGTGAAAATTTTGTAGGTATAACGCTGATTTTTGTTGTTTGACTTCTGAATTAATAAGAACTATACTTAATGAAACTTAAGTCTAAAGTGATTTCAGGCTTAAAGTATTTTTTAAAGCAAATAAAAGCAGAAGTTTGAAAAAGTAGGCCTTCATGCATCATTTCATCACACACATTTACACTTGTTTTGGAACCTATGTGTTATATAATTCAATATGTAAAATCTGTACATTGAATACCCAGATATTTTGCTTACACGTTTCTTGCTGGCAAAACATGGAAAGGATAATTTTTTAAAAAAAATCTGTTGTTTATTAAAGACAGTAATGGGGTGCAGAATCGCCCACTGCTTGGCAGGTTTTTAAGAATTGCACAAATTTGGTATCCATGTACACATTGATCTATTTTCACTTTAAAAAAAAAATCAGAGAATTGCACAAATTTGGCATTGCACACTGCCCTCACTTTCTTTGTCCATGTATTTTCACTTAAAAACTCACACATGTATTTTCGCTTCACACTCCCCTCACTTTGTCGATGTATTTTCACTTAAAAAGTCAAAGGCAATTGACAAAAATTCAATTATTCTTACTCTTGTAAAAAGCGTGGTGGTGGCGATAAGTGGGCGATTCTGCACTTCACCCGACAGTAGAATGAGATTTGGTGAGGAGTTTTTTTTACAGGCCATTTCTAGGCTCCAAAATTGGATTTGTTATTTTTAATGACATAACTTTGTATATGAACACTGTTGTGAAATTGAAATTTGTACAAGATGCATGTAATCTTATACTGCTGAATAGATCATATAAATGTGCTGAAATTATTTCTTAAAAATTTATGCAATTTTCAGAATTAGAGACAAAAAAAAAAAAAAAAAAAAGATAATGGTAATTTGATGCTGTAAGCTACATATATGGCATTTACAACATTATTATTTAGTTTGATCTTTAATCTGTATTTCGCAAGAAATGAGATGCTATGCCATAATAGTAAGAAAATTCTTTTTTTATAATCGTATCCCAAAAAGGATCATGTATTATAAAATATTTTTCTTTATATTTAAAATGAAATTATACTGCAAATGAATCTGTGATGAAAAACAAGTACCTGTTGTAGATATGCTCTGAGTATTTGTTATATTTCAGCAATTTGTTAAATGAGATACTAACGAAAATAAAATGGTAGTTATATTGTCATTTTTGTCAATTAATAAATTAACTGCTTTAAAACTATTCAAGTAAGTAATAATGTTTTAAAATTTATTAAGAATATCCAATAAATAAACCAGATATCATGAAATATAACTATAATATGTATCAAAATTATGTGATTATGGCAAAGCCTCGAGCGCTATCTGCGTATGGGAAGGGATGCCTTCATGGAGGACACTTGTATATATGTTACACATGGGAAAAACCATTAAAATGCCTATGCAGCCAGCTCATTGCGGTATTCAAATGTCTGACCAAACTACCAGTGTTCAGCAACTTTATTCCTCGGCCACTGGTAGACCAAACAAAAGCATGAAACACAATTTTTTTTAAAATAATATCTGTAGCCCAATGTACAGATTGCATGATGTAATTTGAAATTAAAATTAAATTTTTTTTTAAAAGTTTTAAGGTAGCAATTTAGTTTCTATTTAGCAAAGGTGAATTTGGCAACATTGACTTATCATAGCGGGGGATTTTTTTTTTAAGTACCGCAGTTCTAAAAGAAGTTTGTTTCTTAAAAGATAGTATGAGGAAAACAGAGATGCTATAAGTTCTTAAAAATGTATGTGATTTGTTCATTACAAAATAGTACAGTCAAAAGTCGTTAATTCGGACACCCATAATCCGGAATGATCTATAATCCGGACCTCAAAGCTAAAATCTTTCTGCGCATGTGCCGCATTAACGCATGTGCATAGGCGTTTTACTCGTGCGCGCAAGACATTTACGACTGCACATATGCGTCTGCGCAAGTGCAGAATACGTTTTCGCATGCGCGTTTAATATATAACGGACGGTATCAGCTAAAGTTATCTAATTATCTATTTCAGTTAATGTTGATGATTGCGTTGTTCCTTAATCTTCGAATTGGATAGGGCTTATTATTTTTTGCAGACTGTAAAAGCAATTTTCTAAAAGTAAGCTACTGTACTACAACTTAATACATATTATTAATCAAAATTGAATTAATTCAAAAATTATAAAAGTACGGAAATATTCGGTAATGAAACTTATTGTGTATGTTTAGAAAAACAGCTACCGTATTTATGCGAATCTAATGCGCATCCCCATTTTAAAACTTTAAATAATAAAAAAATTGTTTGTCGGCAAATGTAATACGCATCAATGATATGAGGAATTTATTGAATCTTATTTTATACAACAATGGATTTGTATATAAACTATCAATTAATGGTATGATAATTTTATTTAAATTTAGATACCATATTTTATACAACAATGGATTTATACACAAAGTAGCAGAACATAGAATTAACCTATTAGTGGGCTATTATCATGTGAAACAATCATTGTTAATTAGCACTACCGTATATACGGAACCTATTGTAAAATATGAACATGAAATAAATCGTAACATTTCTATCCAGCTAACAGTTTCTACAATCAGTGATTAATAGTAAACGTCTTTATTCACTAATATTTTCATCACTGGAATCCTCGCAGCTCTCTTCGTCAGAAGCAGATTCATTTCTTCTTTCCTCATCATTGTCATCGTCATCCTCAGCATTCCAGAGCACGTCATCGTCACTGCCATTCAATGAATTTGAAATGCAGCATTTCTTGAAAGATTTCACAATCATTGGTGCTTCGATGCTTTTCCAGGCAGCAGAAACCCAGTGTGCAACAATGTGCGGTGCAGCACGCTTAATTTTTCCTGTTGGGGTCAATACACAGTTTGGCTCACAAAACCATTTTTCGTACTCCGCCTGAACATACCCCTTAAAAGGTTTATTTATACTAACGTCCAGGGGTTGTAACACAGACGTCATCCCTCCAGGAATGATAACAAGATCACTACCTAGGCTGTGCATCTTCTTTTTTACGTCGTCGATGAGATAACCACGAAATGCGTCCAGACAAAGCATTGATGGTGGATTAGAGAGCCCACCGGGACGGCGTTCCATACATTTCGGAGCCAATCAAGCATTAATGATTCCGTCATCCACCCCTTCTCTTGGTTTCGAATCAGGACATCATCTGGGAACAGCTTTTCATTCTTAGGGGTTTTAGGGCATGTTTTCCGTTTGAAGATTAAGAAAGGGGGAAGTTTGCACGGCTAGCCTTAAACTCTTGTTTCGGTATTCCAAGAACTTCAGCCTCCTCTTTTGCTTTATTTCTTATGGTGTCACTAGTCACAGATTGTCCATTCTTCCTCCTTTCACTTACAAATTTCAAAACTTTTTCTTCAATTTTAGGGTGTCTTCCTTTGCGAGGGCCAGTGAATTTCTTTCTACTAGCTTTAGTTGCAAACAGTGCCAATTTCTGTTGCCGCCACAAGCGAACATTGCTCTCAGCTATGTTGAACTCTCTCCCTGCCTTTCTATTGCCATTTTTTTCAGCCTAAAGAATTACTTTAAGTTTGAAAGTTGCGTTATAAGACATTCTTCTCTGTTTGTCCTCCATTTCATGACTACGTACTCTGCAGTTTGTATCCTCTGTGCAATAATGTGTCAATGATAAATGTAACGGTAAATGTAGTCGAGAAATTTGGTTGACGTCATTGGCGAACTTTGCACTCGAATCTAATGCGCACCCCAATTTTGAATACTACATTTGGCCAAAAACGATGTGCATTAGATTCGCGTAAATACGGTATATTTGAACACATGATTTCATGTTATTTATGGCTTTCATTACCCAAATCTGGCATCTTACTTACAAGAAATATTTAATGGAAACTGTGTACTATATTCCATTGAAAAATTTTGCTACTTTTCTGTTATCAGGACCAGATTTAGAAATGTATGTGTTCATGTATGCAATACATGTGCATGCATATGCACATTTCTGAATACAGTTCCAATAACAGAAGAGTACCAAAATATTATAACTATATCTTGAATAATTTTTCATTATGAAATAAATACTCTGCAGCATTAAACACTTTGAGTTTCTGATGATTAATTCTTAAACTAAAAATCCTGTTGAAACTGTTTTAGGTGTTAAATTGGAATCTGAATACAAGAGTATATGTTTGTTATTATTTTATTTATTTACGAGGCTCTAAAAAAAAAACTATTCATAATAATATTGTATAAATTGTGGAGCGGTTGTAAAATTTGATGGAGATTAGATTACATTATGAAGGCTGACCCTATTTATACAAGTCAAAAGCAGAACAAGGGCTAATTATGACAAACTTGACTGAAAATGTTTTATGGCATAAGCATATGGACGTGCCATTACATTCTGGTAACAGTATCCATACAAAAATTTAGACATGTTTATTAGAAATTAACGATATTTGTCCATAGTTGTATTATGAGTATTTCTATGATAAGTTATATTACAGAGCATTTTGGGTTTCTATATCTTGTCACATTCTATGATGGAGTTTCATATTACAATTTAGTACAACTTTCATAGTTTAATTCAGATTTCTTTTTTGGCCTCATCAATATTTTCATACTTTTTAGAAATATTCTTTACCCCTTCCTCAGATACATGAACCTCCTCTTTATTCTGTGGATTTACAATTTTTATAATTTGCCGAATATTGTAAATATCGATATTAATCAGATAATCCAACTCTATAATTATTCTGATATTCATGATATCTGATTACAGATTACGAACGGTAATTTATGATTGCCTAGCACGATGAGCTATGCAAACAAATTTGTAGCTTCTGTAAAATATGGGGCAAGTGTTTTTCTTTTTTAATGAATTTGGAATAGTTAGAGAAAACGATAGTCATACTCAGAACAGTATGCATGTCAGCATTAGCTTAACATTGTGGAAGAAAGTGTTAAATTGTATTTGAAGTTTCATTGATTGTAATACTGCAGCTATGTGTGATTTTTCAAAGAAACATTTACCTCCACAATCTTTTTCACGAAGTATACAAGAGAATTATAAGTACTTTGCCCAATGAACTACATTATTAATTTCATCTTTAGCCTTTTGCAGAAGCATGAGTATCAAAATATGCCTATTTTATGTGTATTATGTATTATTCATAGATTACCTTTCTGTGTATCTTTTACTTGTAAGTAATAAATCTTCTATAATATTGCAGTTCAATAATTCACTGTCTGACAGCCTCTTAACTAAATAAAAAAAAAAAAAAATTCATATGTTTGTGACTAAATGTGAATGATTTAATAATGAAGGAAATAAATTAAGATAAATAATTGTCAGTCTTCAAAAAATGTATTCATGGAATTGCCAGTGTAGAACTGCTGCATAAAATATTCTTTATTAAACAGTGTCATAAACAGCTCTTTGAAGAATATAAATTAAAAAATTTAAATTATTGTTATATTTCCCAGATCAAATGATGTAGCAATGGAATACTGGTGCAAGAAGCACTACCCATGTGTAACAGTTTATCACTGTGAAGTTTTAAAGTTCACAGTGATTAACAGTTTATCACTGGAATAATAACTATATTTGCATATAGTCCTTAACCCCTTCCTTCTCGCTCCCATCAAAATGATGGGGTGAGGTTTCGCCCTTTATTTCTCATGCCCATGATTTTTCCAGGCTGGAGAGTTTACAAGCAGCGTGCTAAAAGGATTAAAACCTATTTATTTCTTTTTATCCAAAAAAAGTTTTATTTCTCATTTTACACACCAGATGGCAGTACCAGGATAATATTTTATGCAATTAGAGATAGTTTATTTTAAATTAGATGCCAGAACTAATCAAATGTGCATTTATGCTATGTGTTTTGTAATTTTTTATCGTTAGCTCAGTCACTTATTTAGTCTCATTGTGAATGCACGTGGTTTCTGTTCTGTGATAAAATATATTTTTATTTTTATTCTGTACATTATGGAGTCAGAGTCAGATAGTGAAATGGATTCTGATTTCAATATAAATGGATCTGAAAGTGATTCTGAAGTAACTGATTTTTATGAAAGTTCGGTTAGTGAATCTGAGAGCAGTAATGATGGATCTGTACTGTTGCCTGGACGATCATGGAGTAAAATTGTGTCTACTTCAGCGGATCATGCATCCTCACATTTTAAGTTTTGGGGAACACCAAAGGTAAATATAAATTTTGATCCAAGTTCTGGTGTCTTACAATATTTTAAGTATTTTGTAAATGACAATTTAGTGGACAATTGTTTTGGAAACAAATAGATATGCCAAACAATGCCAAAATTCTCCAAGATTCCACCTATCCAAAAATAGAAAACCTTGGATACCTAACACAAAGGCAGAAATTCTTAAATTTCTCAGTATAGTTATTTTACAAGGTATTAAAAAAAAAAAAAAAAAAAAAAAAATACGAAAATGTATTGGAGCAAAAAACATTCAATTTCAACACCTTATTTCAGAAGTATAATGCCTTGTAATAGATTTTATGAAATACACAAGTTTCTGCATTTTGTAGATAATGAAGATTTTGATTGTAACACACATCCAAATCTTAAGCTGTATAAAGTCTGCCCAGTGTTACAGCACCTGAATGAATTGTTTCAAAGAGCTGTAACTCCTGGACATGATATTGTAATTGATGAAACGCTTTTCAAAGGTCGTTTAGGATGGCGACAATATATGCCAAAAAAGAGATCCCGTTATGAAGTAAAATCATATTTATGTGAATCAAGTTCAGGGTGTATATGGTCACAAATTATACATACTGGAAAAGGTATGGTTTTTGATGCAAAATATAAAGATCTGCCCCAATCAGTTCAAGTTGTGATCAAATTGTTATCAAGCCTCTTCTAAAACAAGGACATTGTCTGATAACAGACAATTTTTATACCTCACAAGAATTGGCACACATGCTTTTAAAATTTCAAACAGACACTTATGGAACTGTAAAACTAAACTGAAAAGAAATGCCTCAATAATTAGTAAAAAAGAGAATCGCTAAAGGTGAA
This sequence comes from Stegodyphus dumicola, assembly GCF_044657685.1. Taxonomy (NCBI): domain Eukaryota; kingdom Metazoa; phylum Arthropoda; class Arachnida; order Araneae; family Eresidae; genus Stegodyphus; species Stegodyphus dumicola. The sequence goes on along the minus strand of NC_140775.1, from coordinate 16,521,860 downwards.
AATGTTGCTTTTCATCAAGGTAAAATTCTTGCCATGAAGATAAGAAAGATGCTACCTTGCTATCTACAGTTCACACAAATGACAGGGTAGATTTGCAGTGTCATAACAAATTTGTCAAAAAACCTACAATTGGCACAGATTACGATAAAAATATGGAAGCGATAGATATTGTAGACCAGTATCTTGGAGATTACTCTATTGCTCGAAAAAAAGGAAAGAAATATTATAAGAAAATATTCTTTCATTTGTTAGGCCAAACTATTTTGAAATCATATCTTATTTACAAAAAACAGGGCGGGAAAAAAATCCCATTTGATGTTTCGTTTATCTTTAGTAAATGAACTTATTGAAATGCATCAGTCATCAGACACCATTTCAAAAAGAGGCCGGCCAAGCTTGGAGGATAATCCAAACCGTTTGATTGAAAGACATTTTATTAGACAGATACCCCCGACTGATAAGAAATGGCAACCATCAAGAGAATGCAAAGTTTGTTGTTCCAGAAGAGATGTAGGAAGGAAACTTGGTACTACTGTCCAGATTGTGATGTTGGCCTTTGCATCTCATGCTTTAAAATTTATCACACAAGAAAAAATTACTAAGCATTGTTTATATTATGCGTAAGTTTAATAAAATTATCTTTTAATGTTTAAAACACATGTTTCATATGTCTGAAATTTTCCTGGCTTACTGGAAAACCAACATTCTGTCAAAATAAACCTGAATATTGGCTTTTCCTAAAAAACTATATTTTAAAAATTTCAAGCTTAAAAAAAAATACAGAAATTGAAAATGAATGCATATATTGTACATACATTTATTTCTATACAATTTTCTTCAATAAAAAAATAGGCACTTTTATGACCGTTTTCTTGAAAATTATCCGATCGTTAAGGGTTTAATCATGAATGTTCTTGAATAGCTTGCATAAACAGTAAAATAGCTGTTTTTTTTTTTTTGTGGAGAATGGAGGTAGCACAAAGTGGTCATAATTTGCAAACTAATAAATAATAAGTATTATCCGATAGGACAAGTAATTCAAAACTTATTTATAGCAAAAATACAATGAAAAAGATTACACAGATTCTGGACTACAATTTATGTATATAATGATAATAGTGATAGATTATTAACACTATATACATAAATTTTAATTTCCTTATTATCAATACTGTTTTGTTTTTCATGAAAGTTTTTTGAATTTATAAACAATTAACTTGTAGGCAATAGGTAGGACACTATTTTGGATAAATAAGGGATTGAGTTACTCACTCACTTAACACATTCAAAACTTTTTATAATACATGTAATGTGTGAGGTTCATATAAGTGAATCAGTAAAGAATACCCTAAGATAACTGACTTGCTTAGTCCAGGAGAGAGGAATTCCATGAAGTATCAGATTCCTATTACTAATAATTTTTTAGGGAGAAACAGGTGATATATCTTTCTAAACTTATTCTGTTTTTCTGAGAAAAATAAAAGTTATTTTCCTTTTAAAAATGGTATATTTTATGTTCCCATATCTGTAGTTTATGGCAATTGAAAGATATTTTGAAATTAAAAATAAATAAATGGTTTGTAACCAGTGCTTCTGAAACAGTGGTGCTTGTAAACCCAGGTTATAAGAGCAGTTTTTAAGGAAAATTTACTAATAAAAATATGGTATTCTTTTCATGTCTGCATACTTTATGGAGACTGATGATTCATGAAGTTTTGGGCAGCCAACTCTATGGCTCTGAACTATGTTTGTTGTGCAGCCTAGTTTATTATTTTACAGTATTTAAGCTGAATCACAATAAAATTATGCACAAAATTGTTTCTTTTGCTTAAATTGCACGTAGAGTATGCCCTAAGTAAAAAAAAATAAGTTTCTAACAGAAAATAAACTTATCCACAAAGTCTTTTTGTTGTTGTTAAACCAAGAGAAAATATACATATAAAAACACTTTTTTTTCATCTCCATTATTCACAGATTTTGCGGGAGAAAATCTACTATGTATACAGTGGCTCTTTTGAACTGGAAATAAATATTCATTATAGATAACACTTAACATTGTTTTCCTTACATACAAAGGCAATTATACTTTGTCCAATTGTTATCCAGGTAAACAATGTTTTAAATTATATACATATATGTAATGATATTTTTAAATCAGTTGATTAAATTAAATTCGAATAATATTGCTTAATAATGTGGTGGCGATTCTCTGCTTAAATTGCATCCCTGTTCCTAAATTTTGGCGATATTTTTTCTTTATTATAAATTATATTAACCTGTTGATGCCCGCCAAATCGCCAAACTCATAAATCTGTCATATTACATAAAGTCCTTAAGAACACTCTTGATGAGAACATAGCGTCACCTCGTGATTTCAATTAGTATCGCTGATTGCATGAGCAGCATGACGCACACATATCTATAAATAGGGTAACGCTTGTGAGATGGGTGCTGAAATAAACGTATCACTTTAGATTCCAAAATCTCATTCCTCTTGCCCCGGCTGCGCAGCACAAATAATGTATGAGATTCTACATTTCATATATATATATACATATATATATGTGTGTGTATGCAAAATAAAAAACAAATTTAGAAGTACTGAAGTAGGAACATTGAGACGTAGAAATACTGATGGCGTAGTACATAGGTATAGTATTTAAAGGGGGAATATGTAAATCAAAATTTTAATTTAAATTAACAATAGTCATTTAATTGCCCCTTTCTGTTGTAAAAATCGTAATAACTTCCTGGATTGCATCATTTCTAGATCAGTCTATTTAGTATGGCTTGTATAGTGCTCATGATATAGCTAATTGAGAACTGAAACCTTTCTAACTTAAACCAAAACCTTCTTTTGGTGAGCTTCTTTGTATTAGAAAATTGTGCACTTTTTGCTTCTGCCTCTGTTGCTACTTGGACACTATTTCACTGTGCTCTCTTCCTATCACAACAGTATCAAAAATGCAAATATTCTGGAAGCAACCACAATTAAATACTGAAATCGATGTAATAGGATTTCTAAAAAGTAAAAATAATGAATGTTAATTTATCAATGGGTTCCTCACATCACAAAATAGAGGGTGTCTAAAAAAAAAGGACAGGGCATTTTGAAATAGAGATAAAAGGAATAAACAGTCAGTAGTACAGAGGATGCCACTACATACACGAATAGTTGAATAAACTTAAGTTTTGTAAGCAATGTCTAGTAGATGAGTGCAAGCATTCCTGCAGCATATCCACAGTAATCTCAGCAGTTTCCTTATGAAAGTTTGAAATGAAGTATCCATGGGGAAACTGCTAAGGCTCCTATGATGAGTAATGCCAAGTTATATGGAATATTCCTTATCAAGCAGAAAAAGTGGCCATTTTTTTATATCATTAAGATATAAACTTAATTATCTCTTCAGTGACATGCATCCTTCGTATTACTCATTGCCATGCTTAAATCTCTTCCAACTATTTATTTTCTCTATGCCTCCATTTTAAAATTTTCTATTCTATTTAGACACCATATACTGTAAAATAGTATTCAAAATGTCATAAAATATAAAATCTCTAGCAAAGAAAACATCTGATTAATAACACTGAAAACTTTACCTAACCCTCTTTAGTATTTTCAGTCGCATTCAAAGCTACTACTTTTGTAAAGCATACCTAGAAATCACTATTTCATACATTCAAAGAAATATGAGGATTGCAAATGAAGTAGTGGTAACATAGGTAGTACCTCTGCTGACTGATGGCCCCACCAAAGTGGAAAAACTTTTAGGATTGAGGAAGAAACAGGTCGGCAGAATTTTGAATCTCAGAGTTTGCACTGGGCCTATTAATGAGCTATTTTATGGTGTAATTAAGAAATTATTAAAATCTGTGGTTTTGCATTATATTAGATATCTATATATTAAGTTAAACACTTTTTGAAACCAAGAGTAATTCTAAGATACTCCTAAGTTTTATTTTGAAACACAAAGAAAAAAAATGTTATGAATTCCATATACATATAAATAATTTTAGTGAAATCATACGTGAAACTCTAGTATCTTTTGTATAATGCAATATGAAAAGTCTGAAAAGGTGAAGCTCTGTGAGAAAAATAAGATTACAGGGGCAGTGTATTTAACATTGAAGGAATGACTATGTTGCTAAAACGGCGAGATATCGCCAAGTTGGTGACTAATAATTACAGTTATGCAATTGCAATTACAACAGGAGAATGTAGCCAAACTGGGCAACATTTTGGTCCGGTTCCTGTATAACTGTAATTGATCCCTATATGTAACTTTAACGTATATACCTTCTAGTAATTTCTAGAAATGAAAGGTATTGGAGATTTCTCAGGGGCTGTGGGGAAACTATGTACAACTCTGTTTTTTATTAGATCACTTCAGAATATCAAGAGGCTCTTAAAGCACTCTTTTATGTGCTTTATACTGCACTGTGTAGTTCTTAGTAGAAGTCCTAACTACTGGTTGTGCTCTGTTGTACTGAGGGCAGCTGTACGAGTACTTCTGCAGAAAGTTAAAGAATTGTTTCATTGGTGGTGTATGGTGTATTTAATTATGGCAAAGCACATGAGGGCTATCTGCCTAAGGGGAGTGATGCCTTCGTGGAGGACTTTCTAAGGGAAACTGGCTCGTATACACGTTACACATGGGGAAAACCACGAAAACGCCCATGCAGCCAGCCCGTTCGCGGGATTCGAACCTCGGACCGAACTACCAGTGTTCAGGGACTTTACCGCTCGGCCGCTGGTGGACCCTTTCATTGGAGTAAATAAGTTTTATCCAGCTATCATTGGTTTCGAGTATAATATCCAGCTATCATTGGTTTCGAGTACATTCAATCCATTATGAACCCATACACATGCAACAATATTTAGAATGAATGATTCTAAATTTCTTATGCAGAAAATAAACAGTTTTTTTTTTCCAAAGATTGATTAATACAGTCAAAAGTCGTTAATTCGGACACCCATAATCCAGACCTCAAAGCTACAAACTTTCTGCGCATGCGTCGCGTAAAGGCCTGTCCACACGAGGACGCTCCCGACGTAGTTGACGTAACTTTTTTGACGCCGGCGTAAATTCGCAGGACGCAGAAGACGTAAAACTGAGTACGCTCCTGTTCAGCTTTTTCGCCCGCGACGCGCGCGTATAGCCAATAGCCGACTGAGTTCTTATCACGTGTCATAATCAGAAAACCTTCTTGCTTACCCGTTTCAATATGGCGTCAGAGCCACACAGAGATGAGTTTTTGCTTAGAAATATAACTGTATACAGCAATAAAATAATCAGCATTGTTCACGCCATCTTCAGATTTCTCAAACCGTACATATTAGTGTACATTTAAAATTTTCATTAAAGGGGAAAACTGTGAAGTGTCTGGTGTGCAAATGCAGGAAAATAACACTTCTCTGACTCCTATGGAACCAATATTTTATTCCATACGATGTTATAGATTTTTATTCATAAGATTTATTTACATTTTACATGCACGTAGCATCGCGTGACAAAAACTCGGAGTTTGTTTACTTCGTTCTTCGCGGAGACTAGAAGGTGTTGCCATTCCGCTTTAACTAAATTTAATTAGAAACTTAACGGAACTGAAGCGACACTACACACCCCTTCCTAGTGACAGCGATTATGGAAGATAGTCTTTAAAGTGACTGGGGAACTTCACATGTCTGCCGGTTCTAGTAGTCTTAGTTTTATGATGAGTTTCTGAATTTTCTTCAGTGTTCTTGAGTGCAGGTGTTTCCCCAAGTTCCGCTTTCTTGGAATGGGAGTTTTGAAAAGGAATATCAGAATCTTGCACTAGGAAACATGGCTTTAGTCTGTCTATTGAAACTCTTTTAACTTTTCCTTGGATTTCAATATCGAAGTACTTATCCTTTCTTGCTCTTACAGGATACGGTCCAAGATAGACAGGCTGTAGCGACGAATTATTAATGTTGTTGTATAGGAATACGTGAGAACAGTTGGAAAGATGTTTAGAAACAAAGACTGTTCTATTTCCATGGGTGGTGGTAGAACTTGGCTTCATAGCTCTTATTATTTTCTGTCGAAACTTTGCAGGGATGTATGGTCGATTATAATTTGTAGAAGTATCACAGTAAATTTTCTTGTCGCTGTCCGGTATAGGGATCTGTAGGATTTTTAAGTTTGGGTTGTTTTTTAGAATCTCCAAGTCGTCATCTTCTTGACAGTCTACTATAGTTTGTAAGTCTATTGCAGATGGTACAGAAATGGTGTCTATGCGAGAGAGAGCGTCAGCGACGGTATTTTCATGCCCTTGTATGAATCGGATATCGGTTGAGAACTGGCCAATATATGACAGTTGTCGAGCTTGTCGTGGGGAAGCTTTTTCCAAATTTTGTTGGAAGGCAAATGTTAGTGGTTTGTGATCCGTGTATATTGCAAAAGTTCGCCCTTCTAAGATGTATTTGAAATGTTTTACTGCTGTATAGATGGCTAAGAGTTCTCTATCGTAGGCACTGTATTTTTGTTCTGCTGATGTCAAATTTCGGGAAAAGAAACTTAAAGGTTGTTTTTCATTATTCACAATCTGATGTAAAACGGCTCCAATGGCAGTATCGGAAGCATCAGTTGTTAGTGATATTTCAGCCTTTTCGGATGGGTGAGTTAAGTTTGTGGCATGAATAAGTGCATCCTTTAAGATCTGGAAGGCGTTTCTTGTTTCTGCCGTCCAGGTTATTTCTTTTCTGCAGTTCTTTTTAATACCACTGAGCAATGTTGTTAAAGGTTGTTGCAATTTCGCACAATTTGGTATGAATCTGTGATAAAAATTCACCATACCTAAAAATCGTCTTAAACTAGTAAATGACTTTGGTTCTGGGAAATTTTTGATGGCATCAACTTTCGTTGAGAGAGGTTTAAGTCTATAGTGATTTCCGGTTATGTTTTTACCACCAATCCTCGAATTCCATATCACAGATTATGTTCTTACTGCATTAATATAAATATTAACAAGACATAGTGCACAATAAAAATTAAGCTTTATTTAGGAACTTCGCGCATACTCCCCGACAGCCTGCCTGTTTCGCTCTGCTCGCTACTCGTAAGAAATTTCTCCTCTAGGGTTGCCACACTTATCGGAGGGCGCAAGGCGCGCTCCTTATCGCCATCACCACAGAGTTTCCCCCCAGTTCCTTTAATGGCTATTCAAAGGAACGACATAGGTTATGAAATTATCTCAGAGTATCCGTGCTGTCGGGTATTTTTTTTTTATGATTACAAAATTAGAATATAAAATTAGAAAAGATCAAAATGCAATTCAATATATAACAAGGTATTGACACATATAATAAACATGAAATAACAAGAAATATGTTAAGATATGAATTTTAAAAAAAATGTTTTAAATTGTTATGTAAGAAGCAAGTTTCTTAGGGAAGTGAACATGTCTTCCCGATCTGGTGACAGTTTGTGTCTTAGAGAGTTCGTTTGCAGATTTATTCTGCTGAACTGTCTTTAAGTCTTTATTTGTTTTTAGTTCAGGCAAATTAGAGTCCGAAAGCAAATAGGCTGGTTTCACACGGTCTATAGACACAGTAGATTTCAGACCGTTAACATCTATTGTGAAAGTTTTGTCCGTTCTAGAAAGGACTTTATGCGGACCTGTGTATGGTTGGCACAGAGGTGGCTTTACTCGATCGACACGTAAGTATACATGCGTACACGACTTTAAGGTAGCACTTACGTAACATTTTTCTTGGCAATGTGCAGATGTTGCTATTGGATTCAATTGTTGCATTCTATGCCTAAGATTCGTGATAAATTGTGTGTCATACGGAGATATCTTAGATGACGTTATCATATCACTAGGCAGCTTGAGAGTTGTGCCGTACACCAGTTCAGCACAAGATGACTGTAGATCTTCCTTTACGGCTGTCCGAATACCAAGCATAACAACTGGTAGTGTTTCAGTCCAGTTATTGGTCTCGTGAGCCTTGAGAGAAGATTTTAAATGTCCATGAAATCGTTTAACAATGCCGTTGGACATTGGATGATAGGCTGTTGTTGTGATTCTGTTCGTACCCAAAATGCGCGTGAATTCTGCAAAAAGTGCGGATCTCATTTGAGAACCTTGGTCTGTTGTTATGATCGATGGGCAGCCAAAACGAGATATCCAACAGTTGAAGATGGCTCTGCAAATAGTTTCCGTTTTCATATCCGGGATGGGAATGGCTTCAGGCCATCTAGAGAATCTATCTATTAGAGTCAAAAGGTACACATTGCCTTCTGATGGAGGTAACGGTCCGACGATATCCATATGGATTTCTGAAAAACGTGCATCAGGAAGAGAGAATGTGCCCAGTGGTGCTTTAGTATGCCTAGTAATTTTCGATTTTTGGCAAGATTCACAGGATTTCACCCAATTTTTGATATGACGTTTCATATCGGGCCATACATAACGAGAACAAATAAGCTTCGTAGTAGCTGCAATTCCTGGATGTGACAGATTATGCAGATGATTAAAGATGAGTCTGCGAAAGGAATTTGGAACAAATGGACGAGGAATGTCTGTTGATATGTCACAAAGAATATTACCATCAGAATATTGGCACGGTTTAAATTCCAGTTTCAAAGATGATGTGTTGTTTTTGAGAAGGTCTTGTACCTCCGGATCATGCCGTTGAGCTTCCGAAATTTTTTTAAAATCCAAAAATGGAGATTTTGTTATGGAATCAATTTCGATTCTTGAAAGAGCGTCAGCAACGACGTTTTTTGAACCTTGCACATGCCTAATATCAGTAGAGTACTGAGAAATAAAATCTAAATGGCGCAATTGTCGAGGTGAACATTTATGAGGGTTCTGTTTAAAAGCGTATATTAACGGTTTTTGATCCGTATAAATTATAAAATTTCTGCCCTCTAACATGTGTCGGAATTTCTTAATTGCAGAATAAATAGAAAATAATTCCCTATCGTACGCGGACCATTTCTGTTGACTTTTACTGAGTTTCATAGAGAAAAATGCTATAGGTTCCCATGTTTGTTGAGACAACTGCATAAGTGTGCCGCCGATTGCGACGTCTGAGGCATCTACCCAGATGCTTAGCTGGGCTCCGGGAATAGGGTGTCTCAAAAGGGTAGCCTGAGCAATGGCATTTTTGGCAGCAATAAAGGCTTGTTCAGCATTCTCGTTCCAATTTAATTGTGGGGATGAATCCTGAACACGAGAACGAGATTTCTTTTTATTAATATAGCCTTCTAACAATTTTATTAAAGGAGAAAGAATATGTGCTGCTTTAGGTATGAAACATCTATAAAAGTTAAACATGCCTAAAAATCGGCGAAGCTGAGTGAGAGTGGTAGGTTGAGGAAAATCTAAAATACATTTGACTTTGTCAGGAAGAGGTTCAATTCCGTTTTCACTAAGGTGAAAACCTAAGAAATCAATAGATGTTTGACCAAAGGTGCATTTTGAAACATTTATGCAAAGTCCATATTCCTGAAGTTTGGAAAATAAAGCTTTCAAATGCCTGCAATGTTCCTCAGAATCTTTAGAGGCTATGAGCAAGTCATCGACAAAAGCGTAAACACCTTCTAAATCCCGCGTGACTTCATCTATAAAACGTTGAAAAGTCGCGGATGCATTGCATAAGCCGAATTGCATACGGGTACTTTCGAATAAACCGAATGGTGTGCATATGGCGGTTTTGTGGATGTCGGCTGGGTTAATTGGTATTTAATGGTATGCCTTAATCAGGTCGACATGACTAAAAATTTTAGTACCGTGCAATGCAGCAGTAAAATCGGCTAAGCATGGAATAGGGTATTTGTCTTTTATTGTTTGAGCATTCAATGCTCGATAATCTCCTACAGGTCTCCATTCCAGACTTCCCTTTTTTGGAACCATGTGAAGTGGGGATGCATAATTGCTGCTCGAAGGTCTCAAATGCCCCAATTGCATCATAGTTTGAAATTCTTGTTTTGCTATTTTTAAGCGATCTGGAGCTAACCGACGAGGTTTTGCAACCACAGGTGGACCTTTAGTTATGATATAATGAACGGTGTTATGTTTAACAGGTTGGTTAGGATCTGGTAATCTAGTAACTGAAGGAAATTCTTTTAAAATTTTGTGATATGGTGTATCACTAAATACAGTTTTTACTGAATAAATGCTTGCATTTTTCACGCAACCGACGGTTTTAAAATGCGTTTTTAAATCTTTGAGACATTTGTTTCTGAGATCAGGCACCAATTCAAAGAAATGGAGAAAATCTGCTCCAAGAATGGGTGTACTAACATTTGCTATAAGAAAAGTCCATGTAAACTGTCGTCTTAATTTGAAATCCAAAGAAAGTGTTTTTTGACCATAAACATGAATAGTAGAAGAATTAGCAGCGAAAAGTGTTTGTTGGGACGAATTCCGTTTTTGAGAATTATTTGCTGGAAGTAAGGACACGTCAGAGCCGGTATCGACCAAGAATGAAAGGTTTGTTCTACGGTCACGAACGAACAGGCGACGTGAAACTTGAAGCAAAGAATAAGTCGCCTCTATTCTTTGCTGGTTTCGTTTCCCTGCCATGAACAAGGTTTTGTACATTTGTCATCTCTACACTTTTTCCCAAAACGTCTATGATACCAGCAAACAGAATAATCTCTCCTTTTGGAATTGCTTCTTTGCTTATTGCGATCTCCGCGATTTGGCGAGCGACCACGAGAAAGAGAAATGCGATCAATACGTTTGTTTAATTTTTCTATTTGTTTAAATAATTTATCCTCAAGAGACTGATCGACTGTGCGAGAAACGGCACAAGTCCCTGGGGTTGGATTTACTTCTAAAATTCTGTCGGCAATTTCTGCAGCTTTATCTACAGTTAAATTGGAAACCGCTGCCAAAATAGACTGAACAGTCGAAGGCAAACGTTGAAGGAATAATTCTAACATTAAGTTATCAGGAACATTTAAAGATTCTGCTTGACGTTTCATATTTATAAGCAAATCGGAAGGTTTTCGAGAGCCTAATTCTTCTCCAGATAATAACTGGCGAATTTCTTGCTGAGAAGATTCTCCTGAACGATTTATTAACTCAGTTTTGAGCTTTGTATATGGATCAATAGGGTCTGGTTTCATAAGTAAATCCCGTACTATTGATGCAGTATCTGGAGGAAGATGAGCAACTATATAATTATATTTAGTAATGGATTCTGTGATAGGTTTGGGGGTGGCAAGAGCAAAGGTACTTTCACACATAATAAACCATAAAGATGGGTCTGATCGGTTATAAACCGGAATTTGGACGGCATAAACATCAGACATTGTGCAAGGTTTTTAAGCCAAAATAAAAGCAAAAATTTAACTAAAGAAAATGAAATTAAATGATAAGTAGTAAACAGAATTATAAAATGATCTATAATTACTACTCATCTGTGATCCGGAGGATGAAAACCGATGTAATCCATTACTTCTGGTTTGGAGATCTTGAGTGATGGCTTGTAGTCAAAACCGAAAGTGCTTGAGAACTGTTCATACGATTTAACACAGTCCAGGTTACCATTATGGTAATTTCCGGTTATGTTTTTACCACCAATCCTCGAATTCCATATCACAGATTATGTTCTTACTGCATTAATATAAATATTAACAAGACATAGTGCACAATAAAAATTAAGCTTTATTTAGGAACTTCGCGCATACTCCCCGACAGCCTGCCTGTTTCGCTCTGCTCGCTACTCGTAAGAAATTTCTCCTCTAGGGTTGCCACACTTATCGGAGGGCGCAAGGCGCGCTCCTTATCGCCATCACCACAAGTCCTCCAGCTGACACTTCGTATCCCAGGAATGCAAGTTTTGTTTGAGCAAATTTACACTTTGCCGCATTAATACACAGGCCATATTCGTTTAGTCTCTCGAGGACTGCTCGTATATGTTTTCGATGTTATGATTTTTAACTTTATTATTAACTACATTCAGTTTTAACAAATCCGGAAAGTCATTAATGATACGTTTATATGGATCATTTACGGCATTTAAAAATAGACTAATTTCATTATATGCTGATTCAGAGACTCAAAAAACCCAAAAATTACTGAGTGAGTTAGAACTGGGTGACAAAAAGCCATCTCAATTACTGTGTGAGATGCGTAATTTGGCTGGCGATAAAGTAACAGATACTTTCCTAAAAACATTGTGGCTACAACGTTTACCCGTTAATATGCGTAGCATTATATCTGTTAGTAGTGAAGATTTGTCAAAAGTGGCTACAATGGCCGATAAGATTTGGGAATTAAACCCTGTTACTCCCCAAATAGCTGCTGCATCATCCATAACGGTAAAAGCGGAAGTGATTGAAAGTTTACAAAAACAGGTTAGTGAACTTAGCTTACAAGTTTCTGCTTTAAGCAAGCAACGTCATAGTCGTCCCTATTGTCGTAACCGATCCAAATCAAGAGATAGGAGTTACAGATCACGTCCGGGTCACCAGTGAAGTGTCTGGTGTGCAAATGCAGGAAAATAACACTTCTCTGACTCCTATGGAACCAATATTTTATTCCATACGATGTTATAGATTTTTATTCATAAGATTTATTTACATTTTACATGCACGTAGCATCGCGTGACAAAAACTCGGAGTTTGTTTACTTCGTTCTTCGCGGAGACTAGAAGGTGTTGCCATTCCGCTTTAACTAAATTTAATTAGAAACTTAACGGAACTGAAGCGACACTACAAACTGTATACTTATAAAGCAATGATCCGACCAGTATATCCATATGCTTCACCTATTTATAACACCGTAAGTAATAGGAACCTAAATAACTTACAGTTTCTACGAAATCAAAGTTTCGCCTTACAAAATTCTCCTTAATTATTATAAATATTGGCTATATCATGTGTAATAAAAAGCTCTATAAATATCCCAATATTAAATACACCAAAAACTAACTTCAGCAATATAATAACTTCTAAAATAAAGCAGTTGACTGTGAAAGAGTATTCAATAAAATACAATTACGAAATTTTGGAGGAAAGTTACAACTTGTCTCATACAGCAATCATTTATTGAAGTTTAATTAAATTACCTTTGCAGCGACTTCTACTTGTTACATTATTTTTCACACACACTGCTATCACAGATAGCTGAGTGGTCAGCGCGCTGCTCTAGTGGCGGAGGAGTGGAAAGGTGGCAAGTTCGTACCTCACCCGTAGGCGGAATTCAGTTAGCTTTTCTCATTTTGAAACGTGTTTCTTATATTTAATCATGAATCATTGTATTCTTATTTTACCTATTATTATTGTTTTCATTTCTTATTTTATTCATTATTATTATTGTTTTTAATTTAGTTTAAAAATGTGCAGTGCAAATAGAAATCCTTATGTAAAAATATATCAGCATCTCTTTATCATATATCATCTATAAATTCTCTCTTTATTTTTACTTTATTGCATATTTTATCATGCACATAATTTCTCATAAACTGTCCAAAGTTTGAACCTCATTCTAAATTCAAAAATAAATAAAAAGAAAAACAAAAGACCGAGGGAGAGCGAGTTAAAAAATATGAAGTTGGTTTTATTATATGGTGGATGGTGTATATAAAGAGAATTAAGTAATTTAATTCTCTTTATATACTGTATTCCAAACAAATTTTATAAATCCTAATTTTCATACGATATAGAATCTGCAAGTCTGTCAAACAGGTCGATACTCATCCTGAAGGAATTAAAAAACAAGTAATATACCCCCTCTCCCAAAAAAATGAAGTCAATTCCTACTTAGGTCCACAAAGAAAAGTTTTAAAATACAAAAATAAATAAATAAATAAATAAAAATACAAACATAATTTTTTTAATTAAAAATTAAAAAAATTTTAATATGTGAAAAAGCTGTATTAAATTCAAGTGTCATTCACTGCAAGTTTAAAAAATTGTATTTGAACTTGAGTGGATGAATAAAAAGCATTTTATGTACTGAAAATTTTAACAAGATATAGGGAGAGTGTGAGCTAACAGTAGGAATTTAATAATTCCAGATATTCCTTTCGCAAACAAGGCAGTAAAAAAAAAAAAAAAAAAAAATCTCTTTGAACAGGTCGCTCTAAATAAATCTTTCGGACCCATTCTTGCCATTTTTTGCGGTTTTGCCTCTGCTTAATAATTGCACATAATAGTAAAGTTTCAGCTATAAAAAAAAAAAAAAAAAAAAAAATCATCTGATTAGGACAACTTGCCGCAAACATACAGAAGAACAGCGAAGTAATAAGATACAGCTCTGTTGACGCTATATCACAGCGTCACGTGATTTTTGCGCAAAATAATTCTATTGGTTAAACGCAGTCTTCGCAAGCGTACTCGTTTGGACGCTTTTACGCTGGTAACGTAACAGCGCGTTCGTCAGCTACGTTTCGAGCGTACTCGTGTGGACGGGCCTTAAGACCTTCAGCAGAGGTACTACCTATGTTTACGGCTGCGAATATGCGTGTGCGCAAAATACGTTTACGAATGCACGTTTAATGTATAACGAACGGTATAAGCTAAGCTAAAATTATCTAATTCAGTTAATGTTGCAGATTGCGTTGTTCCTTAATCTTCCAATTGGATTCGGCTTATTATTTTTTGCAGACTGGAGCAATTTTAGTAAAGTAAGCTTGAACTCTCGATTATGTCAAATAGAATTTCTGATATATATTTACTAATACGTAAAGGATCTACAAAGCGAAAGTATGTTTCGAAGTCCATTAAACAAAAAGTGGAATTGCTGCAAAAAATGGATAAAGGCATATCCTTTGTTTATCTTTAAGGCAGCGGCATGCAGTGAATTGGAAGTTGATCTGTTAGCACTATCCTTATCTTCAGGGCAGATGTTTTTATTTTATTTGGCTTATAATTCCTTACTAAATGTAGTATTTCATCTCGATGTACTCCATCTTTGATATGATTTAAATCAAATTCCTCGTCATTATAATTCGCTTCTGATAGCAAAGAAAGTAACAGAGGTTATTGAAAACGAAAAAATTTCGATTGACAAATTAGTCGGTATTCTCGACACAGCAATTATAGGACTTGAACAGCGGAACTTTGTAAATGAACAAGAAATTATGTCTGTTTATAGAATTAAAGAGAATGTATTATCACATAAAAAATTAAGCAACTTGAACAACTTACATTGAAAGAAATGTTTAATAAAGTAAACAAATAAATATTAAGCTTTTTTTTTTTTTTTTTTTTTGTAAATTTTGATACCCTTTAGATCATAATTGTTCTTTATTTCATAAATTATGGTTTCACATTTTAAATTTTTTAATTTCTGTATGCCATCTTACCAGATTTAAACTGATGATCTATAATTCAGAAAAATTGATAATCCGGAATCGCCGAAGACCCAACGAGTCCGGATTAACGACTTTTGACTGTGTATGATACAACATTTTATATATATATTTAAACAAATTTAAATTCTTAACAAATACGTATAAAAGTAAAAAAGCAAATTTAAATTCTAAAAAAAGGATCATTCAAATATGCATTTTTTAAAAAAATTGTTTAATTTAATTTTAATTTATTAAATTAGTAGATTTATTTTCATGGATAGATATTGCACTTGATTTGCTTATGCTTCTGAATTTAAATGATATTGTAGATTAGTTCGAGAATTAAATCTTTTACACGTTTGCACATTTTTTTAAAAAATTATTTTTAATTATTTTGGCTTTTTCCCTTTTTTTAGAATTTAAATTTGCTTTTTTACTTTTATACGTATTTGTTAAGAATTTAAATTTGTTTAAATTTAAATTTCTTTCCTTGCAGCAATGGCGCAAAGAATATTTAATGAAATATATATTTAAATTTAATTTTTTTAAATTAAATTCAATTTATTCTTATGAAACAATTATATATATATATATATATATATTAGTAGTACACAGTATGTGCTACTTTATGTTATTACGTTTGTCCACAGCTGTTTTGATAGCATTAAATGATGAGAAAAAATATCTTTCAAATCAGCAATAGAATTTAACTAATTTAATAATATAAGTAGAAATTTATAAATACTTACTTTCAAAACATTTAACCCAAAAAAAGTCATCACTAGTGGATTGTCTGTAAGCGTTATGCAAATGTTCATTTATGTACTGTGTTTAACTTTTCTAGAAATTACTTGACCAATGTTACATCCCTAATTTTAGTACTCAAAGGCATTCCTTATATCAGTATTTATGGAAATTTCAACAATTTCACCTTATGTTCTTCAGAAAGTTTATTATGCGATGTGCTTGCATTTATTTCAGAAAGCACCTAACAGATATCTTCTATCTGAAGAAGAGATACCTATGTCTGATTGTTCTTGAAATCAATAGTTATTAAAAATTTGCAGCAAACTGAAGAGAAGATTCCTTTTTTGTCTAATTTTAAATGATTGAATAAAAACTAAGTAATTTCCCAACTTCATCCCTTACCTGGTGACATTTTTCAGTCATTTGGTAATCTTTTCCAAATTATTTTGACCTTATTTATAAAATTTAGTTCAGTTTGAAAAATTCATTCTATAACATTAATTGATCAAAATAAGTAGTAATGTATTTTCCATGTTTTTATATACAAACAGTTGGACTTGAGCAATTAGGGAACATATCCGAATGATAATATTAACCATGATCACATTAAGCACCATCTACCACAAGTAAAATAAATTTTTATCATCAAACTTCAAATTTGCATTTTTTATCATATTTTCAATTTCCCTTGAGGGATTGGTTAATTAGACAGGGTTCGTACACATCTCTGCACACAGAAATTAAGTACTTTTAAGGACCATTAATGAAAAAAATTAAGGGCCTATGAGCAAATGGGAACTGAAAATATTATTCTATGCCTGAATTTCACTTTTGTAATATCATCGTAAAAATAAAATAGGTCCCTAAGTAGTATGCATTATTACTAAACATTAATTAATTAACATAATTATTAATAAGTTTGAGAATAAAAAAACCTTTATACAATTTATCAAGTAGCATTAAATATTTTATACTTGATAGTTAGCTTTATGCTGATTTTTTTATGTCTCATTTTGTCACATACTTGGTCAGTCTAGAGGTTTAGTAAATAGATTTTATGTCAAGCGGCATGGCTTAAAATGAAAAGTAAGATCATAATCAGAATGATTCATAACAAAAGAATGAATGTTGTCACCCTGCTGATTGTCCAGAGAGAGACATGCTGATTCGAACAAACCTGAAAGGCCTGATGTAGGCACGGTTGGTTAAGTATTGAAATTTAGTTGGGCTCTGTTTGATGTAGTTAGTGTTACAGTTGTGTAGACTTCCAGAGGTTGTAACCCAGTAAATATACTCTAAGGTCCCAATAAACCATTAAAGCACCAGAGGTGATAAGTTGTTTTGTATTAGTTTAAGTCTCACTAGATGCAAAGAGTAAGTTTTACTTGAATTTTTACATTTTTGTGTTTTATCTTGTGACCACAGTGAGTATTAATGAACGGCAATAACTCTCTTTAATATGTAGAGATAATTTTTAAGGGTAAGCAGTTAATCATAAATTATTAAATTAGGTAATTAGATAACCTTAGTCAGTATAGATTTATGTGGCCACTATTAAATTTTATTTTCTAACAATATTTGTTAAAAAAAGCCCTATTAAAATCACAATCTAATAGAATTTCACAGTTTAAAATACATGTAATGTATGACACTGATTCTTAAACGATATTAGGATAATTACACATTAAAAGCTACAAAACATTTATATTTTGTAACAACAACACTCAATATTTATTCATCATTTTAATTTGAAGCCTTCCCAAACATTTTGGCTAGTTTATATTGATCTCCTTCTCTTTAAGCATCTTTACTAACAATTAGAGATTTGTCTCAATATGCAAACCAATGCTCTCGCTAGTTTCTGCATGCTTTATCTCCTAACTTATCAACCTCTCCACAATGTACCTATGAGGGTTCACTTGATCTGGTAAAGTTAAATAGTCTCGAACCCCAGACGAACGTGATACAAATTATCGCTATGTCTGAAAGTAACTACAATATCATACAAAGGTTTAAATAAGCCTCTTATTTAAAAAGAAATTAGAATAAAGGCATGTTCTGATGCTAACAAAATCAATTACAGCTCACAGTGACGTAATTAAACAAGAGCAGTCAAATTCAAACTCAAAATGTGGACTAGTGGTCGAAGATTATACAATTTAATTTAAATTTAATCTGAGTCAGTAACTCTATCATTTGAGGAAATCGAAATGGGAAATTATAGTAAAGGCTGAAATCATAAACAATTGGGTAATTTACATAATAACTGCACATATCTTTAAAGAATAATTTTCTTTATGTATTCAGTATCTTTCTTCAACATGTTTTTTTTTTTCATTTTAGAATTTTGGGTTTAATTAAGGGTTTCTGTTATTCTAAAAAACATTAAATGCATTTAAAATATATAGAAAAAGTGGCTAATTTTATTTCTTTAGTTATATGAATATTCAGAAGAAATATGAAATATATATGGTATGGCAGAATTTTAATGACATACAGAACTTTTTTTAGAATTTAGTGACATACGGAACAACAAAATCTAGAAATGGTAAAACTTAGAATTTAGAGCAGGCATTGGAAGCAGAATGCAGAATTTAGGATCCACAAAGATGATGCAATATTAAGACATATTAGATGAATCTTTTAAATTGTAAGTTTTCAATTTTTTTATAAATAAAAAATCCCTTTCTATAATGCCTGCCTAAGTGATAAGATTAGAAGCATTTTTGATATTTTCCATGCTTGTGTCTAGTAAAGAAAATAAAGGGAAGATAAACATGTTAATAAAAAGATTCTAGTATCAGAAGTAAAACATTCAAATATTATGTTTTCATTGTTCTTTCAGACGTTCTCCAAAAAGTAAGAAATTCATCGCAAACTTTCTGTAAAATACATCCATTATGTGTTGATACCATGGAGATATTTTTCATTTTGTCACATATTTCTCGAATCTTCTAGAATCGTGGGTCTATAAATCTTGCCTTCAAATCCTTCTAACTTTTCAAGCTGCAATGCCTAAAATACTAACGAAAAATTATCCCTACCAATTCTGTAACAGCAAAAAGCCAGAAATATTTGGGGGGGGGGGAGAGCGAAAGAAGAAAAAGTATAAAATTAATTGGTACTTTTCCGTTTTGCCGGCACAGGCGATAAAGTCGCCAACAGTGCTACAACTGATGCCAAACGGAATAACCTCGCTGGTAACCTTTTACGCCTCATTTTCAAAACAAGTTGCAGCCATTGTTCTTATCACATTGATTGTTTCTTTCAATATTGGCATAAAATTACATAGAATTTTTACCAGATAGTTCAATTTTATGCCCTAAGGCCATTCACGGTAATTGAATCAACTAGGATGCAATCACACTGCTCACCCGAAGGCAAAAATATAGAAAAGGCAAAGTCAAGGGTCATCAGTTCTAATGAGAATGCACTAACGAAGTAAAGTACCGCGGTTCTACATAATTTCTGAGTAGGCTATTAGTACGAATTGAAATAATTCTTGCATTTAAACTTGTATTCCAAATTAAGATTTAACTTAATGTAGATAATTACTGAGAAAATTAGATTTTTGTAGCGCAGTTTACACGAGATGAGATCACTTGGAATCACGTGATATGAAGCGGCGAATCAGGATGTTGAACCGTGAAAGCATAGTAAATTCTTAAATTAATGTCTTTTTACAAATTTATTGGCTTTTTACAAAATTTTAAACGATATTAAAATGTTTGTCTTCAAAATACAAAATTCTTAGAACTAACATTTGTTAGCATTTTTTATGTGTATACTGTATGTTGTCACCAATAAAGTCTGCTTGGCGAGATTTGCGCCGGCGAAACAGAAAAGTACCAATTAATTTTATAGAGAAAACTGAAGCATTTTTTGAGAATTTTGAATATTCTGAGACAGTTACATGGGAAAAATGCTTACTATGAAAAAATTAAAAAGACATTTATAATTAATTACATAGCTAATTTTGCTTTTGCTAAGAGCAGTTTCGTAAATTATGCTTTATATTGTTACGAAATGTATAGGCACGGTGAGAAAGCTTCCCCGCAAAGCAGTTTTAGGGTTGCCATAAAATGGCAAGGGACTTTGTCTTAGACTGTGCCGAGTCAATAGCTATAATCTTGTGTATCGTTGAGTGCATTGCATGGATAGTCTTGAGAGTACGTGGAGTTCTGAGAACGACCAAACAGAAACTGTGCTCTGGTGCTTTGCAGTGAAGCTATCTCCACCATTATTACCTGACAGTGTGAAGGTTGTGTCACTGATTGTTCCAGCGTGTTTATAGTAGATTTTCGACGACTATAAAAAGTGTTATTGGAGCTGTCCTGATTAATATTGACTAAATAAAGTGTGTTTCGATATTTCATTAAGTGTCGTCGTTATTCACTCCAAATCTATGAGCCCCTTACGAACGTGAAGGAAGAAAATAACGTAACAATATCATTATACCTTGTTTATTTTCCAGATTCAAAATATTGTATAATAAGTTGTCAAAATGAAACTTTATATGACAGCAAAAAATAAAAATGTTTTATTTTAATGTTATTTTTAAAATATAATTTCAATATGTTACCATTACTTTAATGAGATTTATCAATGTTATGGTGTTTTAAAAAATTGTCGAAATATTTTCTATAGAAACTGATCTTAAAATCGCCAAAATGTTGACAAATTTTCTATAGAAACTGATCTTAAAATTTCCAAAATGTTGACAAGTCACCAAATTTGGAAAAGAATTCACATCCCCAAAAGCGAAAACTTGTTTGCTTTTAAGAGCTCTTTATTAGAAAAAATAAATTTTGAAATGCTTATGTTTCACTTCTTGCTTTTTACTCGAGTATCCCATCATTTATATTAGAAATAGAAACAAATTATAACCCATGAACCCATTCAAAAGATAATCATATATGTCAGTGAATCGCCAAAAATATTCCTCCAAAATGCTAATTCACACTGAAAATGGCAGTCATAAAAACAGACAGAAATTTCAGATGATTAAATTTAAGGACCTTCTGCTGATTTTGGCCAAAATTAAGGACTTTTAAGGACCAAAAATCGATTCCAAAAATTTAAGGACCGTATGAACCCTGTTAGAATAATTTGAAGATGTAAGCTTAAATGAATTGTAGCAAAAAATGTGTGTAATCTAATAGGCCACACAAGTAAGACGTGGTGTCCATATCAGGTTTTTAATTGTTTAGTTGAAAACAAAGAATAAATGCATGAAAATATATTTATTTTAAAGATTTACAGATAATCAGATTAAATACATTTTTTACAAACATCAATAGGGCTGCAGATCTTACTTTATTAAAAAATTATCAAACAGTATTAGAACACTTTGAGCACTTAAATCACCTTGATAAGCATAAGTGTTTTTCCAGTACAAATATAAAAATAAAAAATTAATTTAATTAACAACATATAACCAGATTTTTAAGTTTTTGAATATGTTTCGTCAAATAATCAGTATAAATTATAAATCCTTGAATCATTTCTCTGTTATCCAAGCAATTTGTACATTTCAGAAGAGTATACAAAATTTATTTCCCTCTCACATAAACATACATATAAAAAAATTCAAAAATGAAATATTCAAGTGCATCTTTTAATTTGAAGGTATGTGGCACAAAAGAATTGTAAACAACATAAAGCCAGAAAGTATATACAGATCCAAAAGTGCCCGACTTATTTAAAAAATGATAACAAATATTTACACATACACACATGAAAGACAAATTATAGTACATAACTGGTATACATACAAAGAAAATGCGGTAAGTTAAATTATTAATGAAGATTACAGTACTGCTTATGTAAGAAAAAGGGAAATATTTCATATAAACTTTCTTCATTCACAGCCAGTATGACAATTCACAAAATATTTAAATAGACACCCAAAACGGAAAGGAAAAAAGTATGAACTCGCAAATAAAAAGTTTAATGCAGGTCAGAATAGAAGAATTTAAAAGCCAAGTGCAGGACAAAAACAAAAAGAAATTACGAAAGTATAAATGTTTAAGTAAACATCACACATTTAAAAAAAGGGAAGGGGGTTATCAAGTTTTTCTTTAAAAAAGAAAAGGCAAAGTAAAAACTTAGAGTTAACTGCTGTTGGCCCACATTTTACTACTGTTTTTTACCTTTTTTTTTTTTTTTTTGTTTAGTGTCTGGATCTGGGTGAGGGAAGCTCACATTAACAAATACTTCCAGTACTTACATCTGATACAAATCAACTCCTGATTAAATAGGGCTTTTTCAAATAAAAAACTAAGCTTGTTCATTGTGGAATGATAGACAAATTGTAATCGTAAAATATGTCCTCAGAAAATACAAAGGGGAAAAAAAAGAGAGTCGAATAACAGCAGTGATTAGCAGACTCTGTTGTATTTGGGAAATATTTGTAGCCACAACAGCACATCATTTCTATATAAGCATTGTTAAATCATGTAGAAACTATGATTATCAATAGTGCCATTTCATACTAATTCGCTTAATAAATATTGTTCATTATGTCATTTATAACTCAGTTCCTTCATTTCTAATGATGTTCGGCCTTCTAATATTTAACATGTATTCATTTCGTTTTGAATATTAATTCATGTAACCAACTTAACTTATTTTTCAGTTCTAAACGACTATGATTTTTTTTACTGCTCTTGAATTAATTGTGGACACTGTCTCCAATAAATCAGGAGATAACTATATACAAATAAGAGAAACACATTTGTAGATATTGTTACAGCAAATAAAACAGTTTTTTCTATCATTTTTATTAAATTTCAGAAAATATATATATTTTATCTCTCATACGCATGGTATAAAAATAATTATCTAAAAAACATGGTTAACAACTGTTTTTTATTTATTTATTTATTTTTTGTTTGAAGAAGGCAGTAGGGTGACAAAACGATGCATATGTCTATCACAGAATAACAATTTCCCAATAATTTTTTGAACATATTTCATTGAAATTGAGTATTGTTTGGATACTGTTTTGAGTAATTAAAAGTTTAATAAGACTGGAGGATGGGGGTGGCAATCTTCTAAACGAACGTAGCAACATTTAGATTCACACTTCTACAATTATTTTTTCTAAACATGTTAATATCATGTTTAGAAAGCCCATCCTGCATTAGGAGAAAATTGGCAAACATTTCACACTAAAGTAAGTTGGCAAGCTATCATATTTGAAATGCTCCATTTTATTAAAAAGTATTCAAATTTTGATATTTATCAATCAAAAAGAAGTATAAAAGTCTAGTTTTAATATGTAACTCCCCCTTCTCATTATTTCAAAAGAGGGTTCTAGAAAACCTTAAATGATATAGAGAGAGACAGACCTTATGTTGACAATAATAAATATTATCCATAGACCTTATATTTACAATAATAATTTTCAGATCTTGTGAATAACATATCCCACATTTAAAGAGATTTAACCTGAGAATGAATTAAGGCACTTAATATACCTGCAAGTCAACTTATTTAAATGATAAAAATATGCAGAAAGAACTGATTGCTTTAAAATAATGAATTACATTCAACTAACAATAAATATTTTAAAGTTGAAAATGATGGAAAGTAACAGAATCTAATTTGAACTTGTATATCCATCATTCATGGTTAATCTGCACTCAGTCATGTCACAATTACTCAGAAATATATTTTTTCAACGTTAATCAGATTATTTTTGAAGGAACAGTCTTCCCTTGCTTTTCATTTAAAAATGTTTTGACCCAGACAATAAAACAAAGTGGATGCAGCTCGATGCACAAAGATTCTTAGTACAGTCGAAAGTCGTTAATTCAGACACCCATAATTCGGAATGATCTATAATACGGACCTCAAAGCTAAAAACTTTCTGCGCATGCGCCGCGTTGACACATGCGCATAGGCAATTACGCGTGCACGTAAGACCTCTTACGACTGCGCATTTGCGTGTGCGCAAGCGCAGAATACATTTTCGCGTGAGCGTTTTATGTATAACGAACGGTATAAGCTAAAATTATCTATTTCAGTTAATGTTGATGATTGCGTTGTTCCTTAATTTTCGAATTGGATCCGGCTTATTATTTTTTGCAGACTGTAAGAGCAATACTATAAAAGTAAACTTGAACTTTCGATTATGTCAAATAGAATTTCCGATTCTGGAGCTCCCAAAGGATCGAACAAAACGAAAGTATGTTTTGATGTCCATCAAACAAAAAGTGGAATTGCTGCAAAAAGTGGATAAAGACATGAAGAATGTGACAGAGAGGTTAGTGAAAACGAAAAAATTTCGATTGGCTAGTCGATATTCTCGGCACAGCAATTAACGGGACTTGAACAGCGAAACTTTGTAAGTGAACAAAAAATTATGTCTGTTTATAGAATTAAAGAGAAAGTATTATCACATAAAACGAAGCAAACAACTTACATTGAAAGAAATGTTTAATAAAGTAAACAAATAAATATTAAGCTTTTTTTTTTTTTTGTAAATTTTGATACCTTTTAGATCATAATTGTTCTTTATTTCATATTTTTAATTTTAGAATTTCTGCATGCCATCTTACGCGATTTAAACTGATGATCTATAATCCAGAATCACCGAAGTCCCGAAGAGTCCGAATTAACGACTTTTGACTGTATAGCAAATGTTAAGAAATTGTGAACAGGTATATTCTATTTGTATTACTTCGAGAAATTCATGTAGTTTATACCTTGTTTTAATGGCATCATTATTGTATCAGAGCAACATGATGCTGGAACATTTATAAGCCTGTAAGGTGCTAGGCAGTGATACTACAGGATTAGGAAGAACTTATAAAATGTTAAATATTTTATGTTATACACAACCAAAAAAAAAAAAAAAACTTCTCATTTTACATAATGATTAAAATAAAAGGGGGTCTACTTCTGAATAACATGATTAGGCAAATGGCTCAATTTCTCCAACACTTGAGTGAACAAGTTATAAGAGCTCGAGTTAAGAACAAGAATAACCAGCATATTTTCTTTCACATTACTTGTTATTTGATAACTCAACATGTCTATATTTAACTCCTCTGTGGACAACAGAGTTTCACTTATGTATAACTATGGTGACAGTATATCACATCTGCAATGGATTAAAGTATTCTGAAAATTTATACATTTTTAAAAAAGAATTTGAAATTACAATGTTTTCAACTTGATTTTAAAAGAAAAATGTTTAAAGATGCTCATTTTCATAAATTTTATTTGTAAACACTTCTTTATGGAAATTTTAGCCCTATTATCTAGCATATCTCTGTCCCTGCATTCAATTACCAGGACTGCATATATTATAATTATTTGCATATATTTAGGAACCTTCAATATATAACAGCACAGATATGGATGCATAGGAAAATAAAATGGATGAGTAAAAAGTACAGCAAATCATAATTGTAAGTTAGTCTTTCAAATATAAAAATACAATAATATTAGTATACCTCTTCATATCACCTTTTTTTAAAAAAATTTTTTGACTTCTGTCTTCAGATATAATTAATGTACACTGTGTAATTTTCTCCTCTTGATTTCCAAGATGTACAATTATTAATAAGGGAGACATAGTCTTTCCCCCTCATTCTCTTTAAATAACACACATATAATAAGAAATTATATTCACTGAATTAAATTTGAAAATTCCATTAAAATAAAATACTTATTATATTTTGAAAATGCAAAATATTTATACAAATAAACATAAAATTTTATAAAACATTTATACAATGTTTCAGTTTTAATTATTATGACTCACAAATCTGATAAATTGTCATCAAACAGTCTCAATGTTTGCATATATTTATTTATATACTTTGTCATTTTAAGCTTTTATCATTATTACATATGTACATAATTTATTAATTTACATTTTAATTCTGTTCATAAAATAATAACTAATTAGAGCTTATCAGGCAGCGTCCTGACCAAAAGCTTAACTTAGTGAATATTTTGTTAAAGTGTCACTAAACTCACTTAAAACTTTCTCCATACGTTTGTCTTCCCACTGTAATTCATTTACACATTTTAAACATAACTGAAGCTGCTGAACATTAAATATGTTTCTTTTGAGCAAATCATCAAAGATTTGCAAGTATGCTGCCCAACTGATTTCCAAGGATTTACTAGTTAACAGAAATTTTATATTTTTAGGACATAAAAATAGTTTTTCACATAAAACATTTTCAGGCAATTTTAACCACAATGAAACAAAATTTTGCAAAATGTTACTGCAACAGAGTACAGGAGCATGTACAACTACAGCTATATACAAATCAACTGTCAATAAAAGAATCTTTTTTAGAATAGTATTCACCTTCTCATCTGTAATAAGAGTTGCAATTTTCAAAGTTACAGATGTAAGTACATCAACAGTCAAGCTTTCTGATTTAGAATGCACATCTAAAATTGTCTTTCTTAGAAACTGAATCCAGTAACTTAGATCAATACTTTTATCTGCTTTGCTTTCAACTTCACCTCTCTTTAAATGAAATAATTTGTTCTTAATATCAGACTTTATTGGGTCGAGCAATAAGTTGGAATCAATCCAATCTGCAGTTTTGTCAGCTGCAAGTCGATATGCAACTTTGCTGCACATATCCAACACAACTGGCTTCGTATCATCAGATAACAACAGCGGCAGAGTATTTTCAATATTTTTGTGAATGGCTTTTAGAAAATCTTGTAACTTAGTCTGAAAGTCGTTATAAACATGCAGCACGTTATCATCAATTACTGCATCAATCTGAATTTTGTTTAAAGCATTAGAAGCATACATAGATGAAAATTGTTTATCACTCATAATATTTTTCACAACAGTCAGTTTCAATTCTGTAACTTCAGAACGTATTTTGCCTATAGTCTTTGATGCCATTCTGTCTGCAACAAATTCCGTAGTCTTTTTAACAGAAGGCGGATGATAGGAAAAGAAGTTATCTTCAAGCTGAATATTAAGTTGTTTCTTAATGACTGAAGCTGAACTTGTTTTCTCGATTTTGGTTGATAAGGGTGTGATTTTACGTATTTCTCCGTTTCTGTTTTTGATACCATTCAAAAAGTTATAGATTAGAACTCTAAATTCAATCAAATATGGACAACAGGAACGTATAAGTTGTTTGTCAACAACTGCCAAGAAATCTATACCACAACTTTGTAAATTCTTATGGTATTCAAAAGATTCCGGTTTAATTAACAATTCATACTTTTTAGGATACTCCAAAACATCGAACAGCCATCCAATAATGAGCCTAACAAATAAAATGCTCTCTGTAGGTATAGCTTTAAAATCTTCCCATCGATAGATATCTGTTAAAATTTGTAAAGTTTTTATATAGTGTTCAATATTTAACGCTATAGGATCCATCATACTCAAAAATTCAATAACCCAAGGAACGGTCAAAATAATCTTATTATTTTTAACAGATTCTATAAGTAATTCTGCTACATCCAAAGGAGGCTTATGATATTTACGAGTAGCAAGCTGACTATACACAACATTACTAGGTAAAGTATCAGTCACTTTGTAAGGTGAGAAATGTAAATACCCGAGAAATTTACCAAGCAAACGCATCGTGTGCATTAAAAGTCTATATTTCTCTTTTATAGCCAGTAAGGAAGTCACATCAGCATCTAAAGAAATATCTACATTATTTAAATCTAATAGATTACTTACAAGAATATTTGTTAAATGTTGGTTCAGGCACGCAGAACCAGCAGCATTTAGTAATTCATAAAAAAATGACTGAATTCCATAAAATGTAGGGGATGGATTGAGTCCACCACTGCAAAATGGCATTAAAAACCTTTCTTGCAATTTTTCAAATTTGCCAGGAAAATTCCTCTGAATATCACGTAGTAATTCATCTTTAACCTCACTGACTTCAAGATATAAACAACTAGCAATCAGTTGTGAATGGAATAATTTAGCTAAGTGGTACAAATTTACAGTATTTGGTCCAAGATTCACAAGAAGCTTCGCCTTCCGTGAAAATTTTTCATAGAATTTAGAATCGACATATTCCATCGACTTCTGCTGCCATTCCTGCAGTAATTCATAAAATAAATCTCTCTGCTTTCTAAAACTGACAAAAGTATTATCATTTATAAAATTCGATCGGCTGTCTTCTTCTGCCTGAAAGGCTACACTGTTTATCGAATTCAATGAGGCTACTGTTTCTTGTTTTGCCAAACTATGACTGAATTCACCAACATCTAAATACACCTGCAGAAAGTTAACAAGCTGTGGAGAAAATGTAAATAAATATGGAATTTCGGACAAAGAGGATAATGTTGCATTATCTAAAACTTGTAGTAAATAACAATGTTTACTCAAGATGGAAACAGCAAAGTAAACACAGTTATGGACTGAAGAAAGAATATCATCTTCAGAAGGCTTACCTTCAATGCTGACTCTAGCAGTGACTAGTTCAAACAAAAAATATAACTCTGATGTTATATTCGATACTAATGCATTACTCATTAAAAACCCATATATTTCTGCAATAATTAATATTTGCTCCTGAAAATATATGTTCTCAGGATTTGGAACTATATACTCAACGTTTACAGGCTGCATTACACTTTTTTTAATAGCAGTGTTAGAAGATACACTAGGAGGTTTTGACATTACACTTCTTGTGTATTTCAGCATGTCTCTCTCTTCTTGTAAGGTTGAATATGATTGTTCTTGTTGTGGCATCATTTTAAACACATCACTCTGAACCTTCTCCATTGGAGCTGAGAAGCAAGAATGCCCAAATCTTAAGGAACTATTATCAGAAGCCTGAATCGGTGTTGGTGTTATTCTCCGCCGTGCTCTGGTATGATCAATGTTTCCACTTACTGGTGGAAAAGCTTCAACACTGTTAATGTCAGGGATCTGTGGATTAGTTTTTGTTTTATGAAAAGAACTTATAAAATCTTTCTGCTTATGCAAATATGGAGCACAACCTAAATTCATGTTCTGTGGTATTTTGTGAAAGTTCCTAGACTGTTTAAATGTATCATGGCAACTGGTCACTGATTTCACGCGGGAATATCCATTTTGATGAATAGTTGTTGGTTTTGCTTGAGAATATTCATTTTTATGAATAATCGTTGATTTTGCTTGGGAATATCCATTTTGGTGTACAGCCATTGATTTCGGTTGAGAATATCCATTTTGATAAACAACCGTTGGTTTGGTTTTGATCCCATCAGTGTTATAAATCTGTTCATTATTTCTAGCACCTACACCTAATTCCCTAAATTTTGGGTATTGATAATTCACATTTTCTTTTGCATGGTCCTTGTTTACTTTCGATGTAGTATCAGGAAAACGGCTATTAACAATTTTTTGAATAGCTACTGAATCATCTTTTCCGCTCTTTAGCACCTGGGAACATTTATCTTTGACGTAATTTAAAAAGAAAGGAATAAATTCAGAATTTCCGACTAACCTAAGTTTTTCAATATCCGACTTGTCGTATTTTAACCACTCTATAAAATCGTTCAAACATATTTCGCCCGTTACAACGTCTTTCAAAATATCTGCCATTTTAATTCTGGAAACTACTAACTGAATCATCTCCTTTTAAAGTAAATAAAGTAAAATAGCACATAATATCACAAATACATAGCAGCAACACTCCCTACATCAAAACAAATAATCCAAATTTAAAAAAGATACGGAGCCTGTTGCCAGATGTCTTAACTTCAGTTTCTTTATTTATTTTAGCTTGCAGCGGGGGAGGGGGAATTTCATTTTCTTTTAACAATCTAAAAGGTTTCATTAAATTTAAACACGGCATATCACAATAGTAACAGCACTACATACAATGATAATTTTATAAAACGATCGAGTTTTCGCGTTCAACTGAAATACTATACAATACTGTTCAGGCTTGCCAGAAATAATTTCAAGCGCTGTCAGAATACCACGTGATCGGAAATTCGCACCTGAACAGTGTTGCCAGACATGCGATTTTTCGCAAATTTGCGAAACTTTAGACAATTCTTTGGGACTTTATGTGCTGCAATTTTGCGAAATTTTTGCTACTCTATCATTTCCTTGTGCTACTTTTTACGAAATCAGATATTTTCAATAGATCGTAAAAAGCTTATGTGCTAAAATAATGTATCTAATAAAAACAATTTATATTAAATAAATAAAGTTATTTAGGATAAATTACTTTTTTATATATAAAAAAGGGCAAATTTTTATATATATATCTATATATAAAAAAGGCGTGTAAATAAAGTAATTTATTTAGGATAAATTACTTTATTTACACGCCGAACAAGTATTAATTTAGAAGTCAAACAAGAAATATCAGCATTATATTTGAAAATTTTCAGAAGACTAATTTCCATGGGGTTATAAATTGATAGCTTGCGCCGTTAGGTGGTGCTCCGAGCGTGTTGTCTCTGTTGTTATTCTATAAATTCAATTTCATCGAAGAACGAAGGTGTTAAACCTAATAATAAAGGCGTGTGCCTAATAATAATGTTTGTAACCATTGTATTATGTGTAAATAAATTTATGTGTATTAATAGCGAAGCGGAACCATCACTTACCTCCGGATTTAATGCTCTCTGAGTGGTAATGAAAATAGTTACTACACATGGTTTTACCGAACCATCATTCTTAGCTGCCAGGGCGCAAATGAATGAGATAAGGGGCGCAGTGGCTAATCGCACCGAGGTGCGAATAGCTAATAGGCTATTCACACCACCCACGTTCGCGCATGCGCACAATCAGCCCAGGTACCAGCATTCTACCCCGATTTCCGTAAAGCAGGCGGTAGCGAGAGCGAAGGTTGCTAACCCTAACTCAGCAATAGAAAGGCTTGTTAATAGCTCACCAGCAAGAGAATAATTTGCAAGTAATAATTATCAGTTCCAAAGACAAGGTCAATCTATATATAAGATAATGTTCAGGATTAGATAAAATAGGGATTTAATGATGGTTCTAATTGCAAGCCAGGACGTGTAATTAGTTAAAAATCTTTAATGTATTGACAAAAAGGTTACAGAAATCACTTAAATTCATTTATTTAATAGAGGAATTTTTATGCACACTTAGACCCTAGTCTTATAGCATAGGACTGTCAGAATTTATTCTTCAATAAGAAAACTTACTGAACATTATATTATCCTTATATATTCATCATCTTTTCAGTATTCACACATGATTATAGGTTCAAATGCCATATTTCAAAACCAGAGTTATTTATGAAATAAAACCTTGTAAAATCTGATAAATCATTTGTGTGTGCAAATTTTTAAATTTAAATCCCTTACATTAAATTATTTCAGTCTTTTAAATTGCATCCCATTATTTATTTTAATTTAATTCATTAATGTGTTTGCATTAATATTTCAAAGTTTTTTGAAATAATTTTTGTGTTCTGCAAATGCCAAGCATTTTCATAAAAAAATAAACAGGTATACAAAATTGTTAATAACCAGTATTATATGATTAATTGTTTATTTAATAGTTGATTTAATCGCATTTAAATTATTTCATGTCTAAATTTTCTACACACAAATTATCTGTCTAATTTTTATTATCTTTTCTGAGATGAAAATTTTCAAAGGGGAATGAATTAAAGTCTTGATTGTGCAAAACACATCTTTTAAGCTGAATGATGTGTTTTGCACAATCAAGACTACAAAATAAATAAATAAATAAATAAATAAAAATAAAAATAAACAAGATTTGCCCCCCAAAATCAGTCATTTAAACTATTCCAACCGTTCAGGAAAACGATAAACATTGCGAACATAAAAATCTGCCCTTTTTTATATATACTTTAATAAAAGGAAATGTGTTCCTTTTTTTATATATATAAGAGAAGGAACCCATTTTCCTTTCTAGGGCCGTATCCTCCTTGCGTGCGACGAGATCTCGATACGAGAGTGACGTCACATATGACGGATTTTTCGTGCGGAGCGACAATTTGCAATCCTCGAGCACCGATCGAAACCACTTCGTGCGGTGTAGATGATCGTCTGGTTTTCGGCTGCTTATGTGCAACCGTTTAAAAATCTTGCGATCGAAATGTAATGGCGTCGGATGAATGTTTAACGAAGTGTCTTTCAAACTGAATACATCATCGTAATTCAATTCAAAAAAGTATGTTCCGAAGTAGACTGGATTCGAAGACTTACCTTTTACTGGATTGCCGCCTGAGCTAAGAGTAAGTTACTTTGAATTGTTGAAATTTCAGTCTAAAATTGTAAATAACTTAATCAATTATTCTATAATTTATGTTTATATATTCTACATGGGTAGTGATTTCTGTTATACTGATCAATTTCACTTGTAGAAACATTTTTTATGAATTCGTCTATACTTTTCTCGAAGAATTTTCTTCTTAATATTTTTATGTATCACGTGAAACATTCGAAAAATTTAATTGGAATTAAGTTCCGAATTGTATAATAGTAAACAGAGAAGAATATATTAGCTAAATTTCTCTCTGGTTTTCATAATAAATTACATCTTTGGTGCATAAAATTTTCATTTGTGTTGTCTTGTCAAAAATCAAGATCTGAAAAAGATAACTAGTTGAATTCATTTGCAGTATTATTTAGAAACGAATTACAATGTTTGTTGGGATTTTAGATTTTGTTATTCTTGAAGTCATCTGTTAATATTTATCTAATTATAGTGCTTAAAAATTCATGTGAAAAGGGATTGTAATTTTTTACCTATTGATGTAGAATACCCTGTTTCTTCTTATGAAGGATATATTGGTATGAAATTCTTTGAAAATAGAGTATTCTTTAATCCATTTTACTTTACCAGTATATTATTATGCTATTTTAGAAGCATCATGTAAAAATATTGCAAGTTTCTCATGTGATAGATTAATACAGTTTACAAAAACAATCAGTAGGTGTTACATTTTAATCTCTTTCGGATCTTGATTTTTGACACCACAAATGAGAAGGTTATGTTAATAAATTTTTATGAGATTGTGCTCATAATTGTTACGTATATGTAAAACTATAAAATTGTGTATTGAGAATTTTCTGAAGTAGGATTAGTTTCGAATAATAACTCAGCTTTCATAATGTTATAAAAATGTATCTTTCCATAAATTTGAAATGATATTTGTATAATGCTTATGTAATTTATTTTCTTAGTAAACCAAAAGATTTTAACTAACACTCCTCAATAATTTTATATTGCAGAATATTATTTCATATTAAGTCGATTATTATCATTTAGCTAATAAGTTTCAAAATACATTTAAAATTTATCAAACATATGTATTTCTAAAATCCTGATAAACATTACATTTCCTGTTATTGATAGCATATATTTCCTGTATTCTTGTTTAAGTCTTTAGATAGGATCTCTATGCACAACAGTAATATTTTGCAGGTTTCTGATTATAATATGAAGATCTTGGCAATAAATGCAAAATGTTCTTGTTGTATTAATGACACGTTGATATGGAACGACGAACCAATGATGAACATTTGGTTGTACTTCGTGAGTGGGTGTTATCAGAGTCTACGGTAATGTCGGACTGTTGAAAGTTGTATGACGGCCTCTCGGCTTTGTGTACATATGTTTTACAGTCTGACATTCGAGGATCCTGACACATGTGCTGATACAAATGTCATAAAAGTGATACGGTAGGCTTTAAAGCGCTTTCTCAGAAATAATACCACTACGGTGGAGAGGGAGATCGATTTATACCTAATGGCCCTATCACTTCTATGGACGCGCGCGCTTACCCGGGACAATTCCGAGAAACGATATTCTAGTAGCACGGCTTTAAGCGGCAGGCTTCCGAGAAGTGTTTCGTCTAGCTAGGAGGAACATGTCCCGGCTACGAGCAACATTTTAAAACTCCTCCGAAAATGTTCCGGCTGGAGACGTATTCCTCGAACGTTCAACCAATCAGCCGAAAGTTCTGCTTCTGAAGGATCACGGGAAACATTCAATATGGCGATGGCTCCCACTGTGAAGTCATGGACGGTGGAAATCGAGGCCGATTTAATTATTGCTGTTTTATTGTAATACAACTGCCTGAGTCATTTTTTAAATGTGTATATATTCATTAAATATATAATCGTGGAAATTTCAGAGTTTACAGTATTTTACGACGTTCTTGCACTTCGGATTTGTTTACAAATTGTTCGTCGCCAAACGTTCGCCAAATTTGTCGTATTTCGTGCTGGTCGTGTATTATCACTGTTATATAATAGAATTTTATTTCTTAAATTTAAGTTGAATAAATTTTTTAAATCCGTTTGTATGTGCGCGGCTTTTCTCCTAATTACTTATCTTTAAAATTGTTAATTGCATAATCAGTGACACATTTTAAACAGCATAAAAGATGCATAAAAAAGAAAAGTATAGCTTATGTAATAATGAGAATACTCATTAAATTTGTCTATTATTTTCATGTTATTAATGAAATACTTTTTTAATTATAAATAGATTAGATACTATACTTTATTGTAAATGCTACATATTGAAACATTGGAAGTTTATGGATTTATTATTATGCATGATGAAAAACATTTGTATATACATTCATTAATATAAATCTTTTCATTACATTAATACTAATAAATATATATTAACAACTTTTAAACCATCGCATCTCTCTATCTGTATGTAAATATATGACTTATTAGATGTGTATATATATGTATGTATAAATACAAAAATGAACATTGCCAAAAAGTTTATTTGAAGTTACTTTTAATTCAGATAACGATTATGTAATTGGCAGCAACTATAGTTATCAGTTCTTTGCAAATTATTATGGGTATGTAATAATCAGTTGAAAAATAATTGATGAGTATTTGAGTACTAAAGAGTGTACACATTTTGTTATTGGGTTAATTCATAATTATATCATATGTATGATCTACGTAATAAAAACATGACTAATAAATAATAAGAAATGTAACAGCTGTGCATTTATAACATTTGATTACTTAAAACAGTGCACAACTGATTATCACCTTCATGTCTGTTTACATAATGAATTGCACGGGCCTACTAGTGGCCGAAGTGTCGTTGAACACTGGTAGTTCTGTCTCAGGTTAGAATGCCGCAAACGGGCTGGCTACATGACTCAATTTAAGAAATAAAATTACTTAAATTTCAGAAATAAAATTTTCCTTGGTTTGCCCCATTTGTAACTGGTATACGAGCCAGTTTTAAAAAATCTTCTACAAAGGGATCCCTCTTGTTAGGCAGATATCCTACGAAGCTTTGCCATAATCACATAAAACAAACTCATGATGTGCACCACCTAATTTCTAGAGTTGGTATAATTAATGTGTTTTAGGTGTATTACCGAGTGTTCTATGGGACAGTAAACAACTCGCACATGTTTGATTGCTCATGTATCCATATGCTTTATTTGATCTTCATTTTGCTGAATAGTATCTGCTGGCTGTGAGGATGTAAATATCAGCCATATAGACTTTTGTCATAAAGGTCTTTTTTTTTTTTTCTATTTGTTTGTTTGAATGGACAGAACAGTAATTATGAGCCATAAAGTTGGTCAAGGTCCGAAGGTGGTCACCAGGTCACAAGTTTTCCAGTGAGCCACTAAATTTTCATTGCAATGGAGACAACAGAAAATACACATAAATAATGTCTGATAAATAGACTTATCCAGCACAAGTTTTAAACTATTTTTAGTGTATATAGAATTTGGCTATTACTGATGTAATGATTGCTATAACCAGAAGTGTGTTTATCTGTTACTTGAAGTGCCAGAGTGGAGATCAAAGTGATTAACTTGATAACAATCACCTTTCTATTATCTTCCGTTACTAACAATAAAGTTTAAAACGAAAAGAGTGTGAGCGATACCAAACAACACGAAGAAGGGAATGTCACTTGAAAGGAAACGTCACTTTCGCCAATCTGAGCGATAACTGATTCTTGTTTGGCTTTCAGCCTGTTTATCAAGTGAAGATGGTAACCACTACACGTAATAACTGGTGTATAGTGGAGTGTTTAGGTCGGAAGCCGAATTGTTCCGGGATGATCAAATTTTGATCTCGACAGAATTCATTCAGGCGATTAAGCAAGACATACTCGTAGATTTTTGAGAGAGACGAGAGCAGACTAATTGGTCTGTAATTGACGGGTAAGTTTAAATTGTCCCGGTTTTGGAATGGGCACGACTGCTGAAGTTTTCCAACAGTCGGGAAAATAGCTTCTCCTGAGCATTAAATTAATAAGGACCGTAATCCAGACAATAAACATTACGGAGAAGTTTTTGATCATGCGATTCGACATTGAATCTATGCCAGGGGCCTTGTCAGGTTTGATTTTATCAATGTAAACCATGACTTAAGTTGGATCAGTGGGCCTGATGTCAGGCGTGAAAGGTTGTGATAGAAAGTCTTCAACCCGTGAATGGATGCGCCCCTGTGTAACCGGGCGGTTACAGTAGGAGTCGTTGTTTGGTGTGAATTGAGTAGCAAGGCTGTCAGCAATAGCTTCGGCCTTTTCTGAGTCTGTGTAGGCCATCTGTGTGCCATCGGCCGTTTCAAGGGGCGGAATGAGCTTGTAATGTTTGCGTAATCGGGCGGCTGCACGCCAAATCGATTTGTTTTCAGTCGTTAGGGACTCAATATAATTTTTCCACTCCGCTTGTTTTAATAAGCGGGTTTCAGTCTTTATCTCGTTTTGTATCTTGCGAAATTGGACGCGGATACTGGGATCGCGCGACCTTTGCCAGATTCTTCGCAAGTAGTTCCGCTGCTTAAATTTGAATTTAGTCTTAGGTGGGAGTCTAGCACCAGGGTGCTGAA
This sequence comes from Stegodyphus dumicola, assembly GCF_044657685.1. Taxonomy (NCBI): domain Eukaryota; kingdom Metazoa; phylum Arthropoda; class Arachnida; order Araneae; family Eresidae; genus Stegodyphus; species Stegodyphus dumicola. Next base: position 16,485,031 of record NC_140775.1, on the reverse strand, counting down.
TAGGTTTTGAAGCCGCAGCTCTCGCTTCTTTAAGTAAAGACTCCAGATTTTTAATCTGCCTGTCAAAGTCCGCATTGCTGGAAATTTGTATGGGAGGGAGTGCTGTGTTTTCCAAAATAAATCGAAAATCGTCCCAATTTGTTGAGACTCGCTCCTGTAATTTTGAGTGACGATTTTGAACATCTAAGGTTATCAAAATAGGATAGTGATCAGAGTCTAAATCTTGTATCACTTCAATTTCATGCCTAAAGAAAATATTATAGAAAGCAGCCAGATCGAGTACTGCAGGGGACCCTCTTACAGGGTAGTAAGTCGGGAGGGTAGGAGCTATGATCTGTACATGGTTACTCTGGCACCATGAATTTAGACTAATGCCATACCTGTTCCTGTTAGGACAAAACCATGCGGTATGACGTGAATTTAGATCGCCAGCAATGATCAGGTGATTTGAAATATTCAAAAGTTTGTCAAAATCACTGACAGGGAAAGAAGGCCTTCCACGTGCAGTTGATTGTGGAGGTAAGTAAGCTGAAACAATTGTGAGTGGGGGAGAATTTTGGAGGAAAATTTGGATAATAGTCGCTTCCAAAATATTTAAATCAGGGGACGGTATTATGTGATGTTTGATCGAATGTTTCACATAAATACAAGTGCCACCACTCGGATTTCTGCCTTGTGACACCCTGTCCGTCGAGTAAATGTCATAATTCCCAATTTTGGGAGTATTCCCTAAGTTTAGATGAGTCTCTTGGACTAAAAACACGTCAAGATCGTGTTCTATCACAAAGTCTCTTACTTCATGGATCTTGTTTTGAAGTCCATTGGCATTCCAGGAGCCAATGGTTAGTTCAGAGTTGGTAAATGAACTTTTTCTGACACAATTGAATGTTAGGCCGTTTAAAAAGATTCCTGGCTGAAAAACAGAAGACATGGGTCTAATGAAGGTCGAAATTAATTTGAAAGCTCGATATAGCTTTCATATAAGTAAAAGGCCCTCATCAGAGCGTCTGCCTGCCTAAGCTTTGGCATAGCTCTTTTGAAGGCTTGGAGCAGAATATGCTTGTCTACCGTAGGGTCACGGGAGATTTCAATCAAGCATTTTAGTGTGGATGCGAAGACATCTTCGGAATCATTTGCACACTCTGCTGAGGTTAATACTGCTGGGGCTACAGGTTTTTCTGCGGCCGGCAGTCTTGGATTCTGAGCTCTGAATCCGTGCCCGGTGGCGTTCTTCACCGCCGTTGCATACGACGGTGAGTTGACGTCGTTAGGGGGAGTAGGCATGGGACGTGCTTTAGTAGCTTGTGCTTGGGGCTTAGAAGAACCTTGAGGGGGCTGTCTGAGCAGCTACCCTATTTTTAAACGTGGTTTTCTTTCCACGAGACCGCTTATTAGCTGGGTGTCGAGGACAAGATTTATATGAGGCTGGATGACTTCCACCACAGTTGCAGCAAGTTGCAGGTACATCAAGCCCCTTGGTGCACTCACGTGCCCAGTGGGGTCCAGAGCATCTCACACAACGGATTGGCAAAGTGTAGAGTTCGGAAGAATGGAAAAATCCCTGGCACCTAAAGCATTGAGTAGGGCCCTTTCGGCCGCGATAACGCTCAATGCTGACCTCTGTGCCCCAAATGTCAGTGACGGCAAACAGTTGGTCGAGGAAAGGGTGTGGGATGACTTGTACATAAACAAGTGGCATAGGATATCTGGAGCCTGGCTGGTAAACCCGAACGCAGCGATGCACTTTAAATCCCAGTGACTCGATTTCCTCTTTGACGTCCTCGACATCAGTTTCCACAGGGAGGCCTCTGACTACAATTTTGACTGGCCGGTCCTGTTTAAGATCAAAAGTTTTGAATTGGATACCGGCTTGCTTCATCCAACGTGTGACCTCCCTGAACTCCAGTTCAGTCTGTACAAAAATTTTTAAATATGGTCCAGTGAGAGTACTCTTAAGGTTTGGAACAGTTTCTCTTAAGAAAGACACCTCGGTCTTCCAGTTCTTGCTACTCCTCATATGAATAGCCGGGATTTGATTTTGAGGCTGTGGTGGAGGGGGGGAACGCTCCGTGCCTGCTCGGAACTGATTTCTCCCTCGGGGCTTTGCTCCTTGACGGGGTCACCGCCGTTGATGAGCCATTCTTTAATAGCTTCATACTTGTTTTTACTGTTTTTTCTAGCAATATTAGCACTAGCTAAGTGAGAATTTGAAATAGAAGTATTTGAATTTTGAATAGTAGTTTGGTTACTGTTACTATCCACAGTTAAATCAATTATGGGAGGTTTTCCCATTTTTCTAGTGGCGGGAGTAATAAACCCCCCAGAGTCCACCGTTTGCGTCTTGCGCTTACGGGCAGAAACAGGTTTTCCTCGGATCTCGTGGGTCGTTTTCGCCTCCGTTTGGAGAGGGAGAAGATTTTCAACGGCCATTTTGGCTAACTGCTCAGTCTCGATGATTTTTAGAAATTCATCTCTGGTCGGAGGCAAGTGAAAGATAGGAACTTCAAACACGTTCGCTATCTCGTTGATCTTGTGAAAAAGTACTTTACCAGCATTGTCAAGCTGATTGTAGTTGGCAGTATCCACAGGAGTCGGTGTTCGTCTCATGAAGTTTTTCTGCTTCTGAATGGATTCGAACTGATGTTTGAGTTCGTAAAACTGACTGACAAGTCTTCCCCGTTCATCATCCGGTGCAGGGGTGATTTGCTCTGGTTGCGAATTGCACACTGTAGTACACAATTGCACAGGCGAAGTATCCAATTTCGTATTTTGCACATTTTGCTGTGAAGAATCACAAAATTCCATAGTTGAAGGCTGTGTGGGTCACAGATCTGGAGACCGTGCAGGCCAGGGCACTAATCGAATACTCTGCGTATCGAGGAAGGTCAAAACACGACGTGCAACATGGCGTTTGGGGGCCTCGAAGATAGGGCACAACCACTGGTCGCAAGATGTCAGAAATGTACCCATCTGCGTCCAAATTACCGTCGATACGAACTAGAGATGTGCGTGACGTGTATCCAATGGCTGCCCAAACCATCACAATAGTTGCAGGGCCCCTATGCCGATATCGAATGCAAGCAGGCGACGTGCGGTTTCCTTCGGACACGTATACGGCTATCAGAATACTGAACGCGAAAACAGGACTCGTTTGAAAATGCGACATTGTGCCCTTCCTGTACCCATCTTTGTCGTTTGGCGCACCAGAGAAGCACCCCCTAGACTTACCCTTGCCCCCGTAGTTGATCTAGTTCTAGGGGTGATCCCTGTAGTTCTAGGGGTTTTGATCAGAGTCGCCGTCTCTCTCTATGCTGCATTATAAAAAGAAACCGAAGTAATGGTCATCGTGCTGATAAGTCCACGCTGCTGCAAACGTCGACGCATCTTACCAGCGGATACTGGGCGTGCTGCAAACATGCCCATTTCCTGACTAATGGTCCGTGATGCGGTAGTACGGTTTTGCATGTTGATCTCATAATATGGCTGTCCTCTTCGGCGTTTCATATGGGAGGTCGTTGACATCCTGCATGCCTTTCAGTATGACCCTCAGCAATCCACTGATTCCATATTCGCATGACAGTGGTTGGATGTCGATTATGGCTACCGACGATATCACGGAAAGATTATGTTGGATGGAAACGGAAAGATTATGTTATATCACGAAAAGATTATGTTGGAAGGATGTTTTAGGCCCTACACTTTGGAACCTGGTGGCTGATACTGCCTTACAATTGAAATTTGAAAAGGATGTGTTTTTGCAGGCTTATGCTGACGATTTTGTGTTGGTGATTTCTGGAAGTAATAGATTAATTATAGAAGAAAAAGCAAAGAATGCTCTAGATAAACTTTATAACTGGTGTAAAGTAAATAAGCTGGATATTAGCCAAGATAAAATGGCTATGATAACAATCCCAAAAGGCTCAAAATTAATCAGATTACTTTTATTGACGTGGAATGGAAAAAGAATCCGCAGCGAAAAAACACTTAAATACTTAGGTATAATTTTGGATGCAAATTTAAGTTGGTTGCCACATTTAACTAAATTGAAAGAAAAAATTTTTAAGATTATGAATAAGATGAATAGATTATTATGTATGGATTCTTTTAAAAGTAAAAGTATTTTAAAAGAGTTATACAATAGAGGAATTGAACGAATAATCTTGTATGGCTCACCCGTTTGGTGGACTGGAACGGAAAGGGTGAGAAATAAATTGCTACAGATTCAGAGGGTTGCAATGCTACCCATTACGGGATGCTACAGAACAGTCTCTACCACCAGCCTACAGGTCTTAGCTGGGGTTACGCCTATAGACTTAGTAGCTGAAGCTGAAACGCTGATTTATAAAGCTGTTCATATGAAGAAGAATATAGATTATTGTGACCTGAAGATTTCTAATAGAGAAATTGATCCAAAATTAGAAAAGTTTTATTTTCATCCGGCACAATTTAAAGAGGTTACCTGGAAGACACTTCTTCCAACTGGTGTTGGTTTGGAATTATTCTCTGATGGCTCCGTGATTGATAAAAATGTTGGAGCAGCATTTGTTGCTTTTGCAAATAATAAATTTGTATATAAATCTAAATTGAGATTGAATAATAATTCAACTATTTTTGATGCAGAACTTATTGCCTTTGAATACGCCATAAGATGGGCTAATGAGGAAGAAAATGAGAAATATATTACAAATTGGGAGATTTCGGTGTTCACAGATTCCCAGAGCATCCTTAGAGCTCTTAATTCTAGAAAATGTTTATCTGCAAAAGTAGATAAAGTTAGAAATTATATTCACAATATTAATTCAAAAATGAAATTACATATAAATTGGATAAAAGGACATTCGAATATTTATGGAAATGAAGCAGCAGATTCTGCTGCTAAGGAAGCATGCTATAATACAGATATTGATATCACGGTTCCTTTATCTCTTAATTATATTAAGAGTGTACTACATGACAAGATTCTCCACACATGGCAACAAAGATGGCATTATGACAAAACTGGACGAAAGGTTTATAAAATATTTCCTGTTGTCAAAGAGCAAAGATTAAGTTACAATAGATTGCTAAATCAATTGATAACAGGACATGGCCAATTTCCAGAATATCTAAAAAGGTTTCATGGGAAAGATATTCATTGCCGATGTGGTCAGGATGCATCTGGAGCATCTAATGGACATTACATTTGGGACTGTGCCTTAACGAAGGAAATTAGAGGAGAATATTTTCGAAATATATCTATATATAATGAAAAATATCTACATAGCAATAATAAAGCTAAATTAGGACTTATAAAAATTATTACCAATTTGAATAATTATGTATATTTCGATCCTTTTGTTTAATTGCTTAAATTTTTGAGTTGAATTGCATAAATTATAATGTAATTTATATACATACAATGTATAATTTACTGAAAACTGTAAATGCTTATTGTTCGTTAAGCTAGGCAATATTTGTATTTTATAATTGTTGTTTAGGTTAGCAGTTGTCTTGAGTTCAATTTAGTCATCTTATGTTAAGAAATAGGTGGTTTCTATTCTGAATGAAGGTCGAGATGACCCGTTGGCGGCGCCGACACATCTCCAGCGGAGGATGAGTTTTTGGATAAGTAGTCCTTATTCTGTTGTAGTGTTTATCCAGTTATCTTTCAGTTTGTTTCTTTTAAATTGCCGGTTGTGCCAATTTTGGCGGTACGGCTTATTTTCTTAGATTAGATTAGATCACGGAAAGATAATCTACACTTTCGATAGGCAACAATCCTGCAACTATCGAATTCCGAAACCTGCTAGTAAGCATTTCCTCTTCTTATTCGAGGCATAACACGATATTCTGAGCAAACTCCAACCTTACAAAGCACTTTCCGAAGGACAAATCCACAACACTACTTTTATGCAGTGCTTCAGATGTCGTTTCTTCCTCCTGCGTCGTCTAAATGCACTGAAATACTAATCATTTGCTTATCCCAATTTCTTTCTTTCATGTGATTTTGACGTTCGTCGGATCATTCCTTTCTGGTGTTGCAATTTTAATGGTAAAATTTTTAGAATTAGATGATAGTTCTTACTTCCTTAAAAAAATACATCTGGATTTAAAACCATCTCAAAGCTGTTTTTACACCTTTTATTGATTTAAAATTTTTCTTTAGTTAGAAACTTTATGAACATTTGGAAAAGTTAAAAGTGTAACTTTATTTTTACTGTTCCTAGGCAGTATGTTCAGATATCATATCAAAAAGACCCAGTACTTTCTAGCATGATATGCAACTGATGTTGCAGATGGATACTGCTGAATTCAGTGTGCTGTTTTACCTGATGAACCTTTGCCGCATTATTATCCTTTTTTTATATGTACGAACCATTTAAGTAAACACATTTTACCTCTAGTTGCCGTTATGTTTTTTATTTTTATTCAACAATGGTGTCTTCTGTGAATTTTGGCCCAAGAAGAAAGAACAATCAATATGTTTGATATCTTTGTAATATCGGTTTCTAGTAATGCTGCTATAAATGTTTATATTTATAACTGCTCTTCAATATTTTCATAAAAAAACAATCGCTTTTTTCTTTCTTCCTCCCCCCTCCCAAGAAAAAAAACCTGGGATATAAATATAATACCTGGGATAAAAATATATTATCGCAACCAACTTAGTACAAATCGCCAAACTCTGGCAACCATGCACATAACAGTTCTTTAGGTAAACATAAGTTGCACCAATATGTAAGTATCCAAACCTGTCTTTGAGAATTTCAGTATATCCCTGAGGTTACATATACCACAGGCTGAGAACTATTGTAATAAATTCCGTTTATAGAATTTTTATGAATGTCTTAAGTTTTACGCTAGTAACTATGTGTGTGTGTGTGTAATTATGGCAAAGCCTCGAGGACTATCTGCCTAAGGCGAGGGATGCCTTCGTGGAGGACTTTCTAAGGGAAACTGGCTCGTATACACGTTACACATGGGGAAAACCACGAAAACGCCCATGCAGCCAGCCCGTTCGCGGGATTCGAACCTCGGACCGAACTACCAGTGTTCAGCGACTTTACCACTCGGCCGCTGGTGGGCCCCGCTAGTAACTATGATAAATACCACATGCCACATTTCTTACATACTTTCGCACATACATGAGATTATGTTTAAAATGAAAATTGCGTATGGAAGAAGAATTTTAGATGCATTCATTTTAGTTTTCTGGATTAACATAAAAATGTGTTATAAGGTATTTCTCCCGCCTTCTTAGAATGTCTTAGAATGTAGTGGTCAGCACGCTCGACACGTACTTGAGAGGTCCGTGGTTCGAGCCCAGGGGAAGGCGTTGCTCATTTTTCATCTCTCCTGCTTCGATATAACCTAATGTCTCTACAGTATACATGAATACATAACATGAGGTTTGATTGGTAAATATTATGGTGTCTTTACTTTCAATTATTGAAAATACTTATCATGAGATATCAGGAAGTAGGATCTGATACGTCAGAGGAAAATGTATAAAGCATTGCATTTCGTATCAGTTGAGCAAATTATATGAAAGCAATTTTATGTGAAATGGTTTTTCGGTGCTCTTTTCTATTATCCGGATCGGATTCAAAAATGTATGTATGTGCTCATGCATGTATGTGCTCATGTATGTATGCACGTTTGTGTGTACAAATTCATATATATGCACAAATATCCATACATACGTGCGTAAATTTCTGAATCCGGTCGCGATAACAGAGTACCGTTTTCTCATATCATTTTCAAAAACAGAAATCATTGCTGTAATGATATAAATCTTACATTTTACAATTATGAACTGTTTACATTCATTCTGCATACTTTTTTAAGCAGTTGCCTATTACAATTATTTACCAGCCCAAATTTTTAAGATCAAAAAGTCTATCCGAGTCGTAATGAGGGGGGAGGGACTTTAATATTTAAATTACACAATTATGACAGAAATTTAAAAATTAATTTTATTTTTAGATTCGATTTATTTAAATTGCATGAAACATCTTCAGAAAAGACATGGAACAATATGTACGCAACTTTGATAACAGAAACATTAGACAACACATAAATGAGAAGCTCTGCTTAAATTGAAGTCGAATTATTATCAAATATCATAACAACGTTCCACTATGGCTCTAAGGACGTTGTGACCAAAGAATCTCTAGGGGTACTCACTATAGGTTCTTTGTTGTGACTTTTGTTGAATCCAAATTAAGCTTTAATAGGAGAACTGAAATGCTGTAGGGTAAGCTATAGAACCAAAGGATTCGTATTAACCCCCTAAAATGAATTTTCATCCTTAACATCTGGCTAGATGTATAGATTTCTTTTAAAGTATTAATTATCCACATGAAAGAGTCTTCAGTATTATCCTGCCATCATGATGTCTAAAATTTCTATTTTAGCATCACTTACCTAGAAGACAAAGCAAACTCAAACTTAAAATTACTATGTAAAGTTTCAAACATAATCTAAAAACGATATTTTCTAATGAAACAGAATATCTGCATTAATAATATCTTTAATTTATTTCCCTACACGTTAAACCAGTATTAATGTAAATGATACTAAATGTCAAGCAAATCATAGATTAAGTGATTTTAAAAGATACAATGAAGGTGTTTGCTGAAAAGGAGTAAGGGAACGAAAAATGGATTTCTATAATCCCCCTATCTCAGTTCTCTTTATTTAACATTGCAGGAAAATGATTTTTAAAATGATGACAAGCATTTAAATGAATCTAATTCAGATTACTCCTTAAAAGTTTTACAATAATAGAAAACCAGCAGCAATAGTTGAAGTTTTGACAAACGCTTAACGACCGAGCCATTTGAATTTTCAAAAACTGTTATAAGTGTGTTAGCACCTCGAAAATATATTTTCAGTTTCGATAAAATGACATCTGGCATCACTTATAGTTTTTACGATTAAATTTTTTGAAGGAGATTGCGAAACAATAGATTTATCTATCGATAAGGTAAATTCAAAATAAATAGGACTGATCCAAGAAAAATCGCGAATTCAGAATCTCGAAATCGCGACACTCTAAATGGTGCTGCCATCTACTGGAAGAATTTGTATATATTTCTTTAGAAATTAATTTTTGGGGAAAACAAATATCCGGGTTTTTTTAATATTTAAAGGGAAAATAATTTTTGTAAAATACATTCAATGCCGCTACCGATACATGAACTATTCCTTTACAACTTGAGTTAAATGAAAATACTTCTAAAAAAACATTCGTTTATAAAGTATTCCGACCTGAGAATTCTATGAGCACCGAAATTTTAGTAGCTTTGTAAGCTTTAAAAACTACATACACAAAAGTTTAATTTCTAAAAAATCTTCTGAATTTCAATCGACTGTTCGATTTTATGCCGTCTGTAATAACTTTGAAATATACAGAAAGCGTTTACACATTTTTAGAACAATTTCGATAAACAATTAACAAAATGTAAATGCTTTGGAATGAAAATTCCTGGCAACAAGCTTATTATTTGAAACGAGAAATGCCGCCTTTGAGAACATTATTGGGAAAACACTAATTTATAGTGCAGTGTATCAATGAAGCTCTTTCTACACTCATTTAAAGAAGAAAATTCTGTTGCTGAAAAAATGGCAGAATTCGCCAACCAGTCGAGAAGAAATTCGTGAAATTTAGAAATCTGGAACTAATGATTCTGAGAATTCTGCCTACAATTTGCACTAACAGTTTTGCGGAAATTAGTAGCATAGAATTACGCTAACAATCTCAAGAAAGCATAAAATTTCAGAAATATACTGACATTTATATAATCAATATATCGATTACAAATGGCTATATAACTATTTAATTGAAAAGAAGTTATCCACAAGAATTACCCACAACGTAGAAGAAAGTTTGTAATTTTGTTTACATATTTTATAAATGTTCTATGTCACTCTCCTTGGCAAGACGAACAACATCTAAGAGGTAGTCCAATTCATGCCATACAATCTGAAGCATATTTGGAGTTACCAGTTGCAAGCGTATTAGAAATGCACATTTTCATTTCTTTCTAATTGCCGATTGCAGTATAAAAGGGCAATGTACAACTAGATATCATAGCAGTCTCATGTATAAAATTTCAACGTTCTATGACTAATCGTTTTCGAAAATGTCAGGGAACATTCTATTTTGAGTCCATTTTGCAATCCAGGAAAAAGGAGCTTTTATTCTGTACAGACGCAAACTAAAAAATAGTGAAAATGGTTTCGAGAAGGATCAAAATGGATATTTCAGTTGAAATCTGGAATCCGAAAATTTTCCCGATTACAATATTTCCTTTACTTCGCACGAAGAAGTAAAAATGTGATTTAAGACCAAAGAAGTAATACAAATGTACAGTATATAAATAATTAATAATTATATTTGGATTACGGCAAAGCAATCAAAGGCTATCTGCTTAAAAAGAGAGATAATTTCACCGAGGACTTTTTATGGATTATTGATTGTATTCATGTTACTCATGGGGAAAACGCGAAACGCTCATGTGGCCCGCCCATTTGCCGAGATTTGAATTCAGATCAGACATGGCAAACGCGTTGGTTCAACCATTTTATCGCTTGACTTCCAGGCATTATATTACAGAAATTTTTAAATTGATGCTTATAAATATGTGAAATTCTAGTCGTAGCTAAGTGGCTAAAGCCACATAACACTAATAGTTCGCCCTGTTTTTTTTTTCCTTGTAGTTGAAAGCGCTGGCTTCATGGCTTTCACGGTTGCTATCGCGTTAAATATGCCTCAGCTTTAAATGAATCTCTTTCCATAAGCAGGAAGCTATACTATGATTTGCATCATGAAATATTTCACTGGGTACAATTCTGGCCCATCAATTGCCGAACGGATAAGACCGTTGAATGCTGGCAGTTTGATACAAGTTGAAATCCCGGCCAGCGTTTGGTTAGACGATCATTTACACAGTTTTCATCATGTGTAAAGTAAAATTCGAGGTAGATGCTCAGGGAGTCTTTAGAGATTTTCAGAGATCTTCCTTCCTTAGAGATCCTCCTTCCTTAGATACTCCTTACCTTAAGAAAGCGCTTTACGAACGTATTTTTTCTCGTAGGTAAAAAGCTGTTGTGTGCTTTGGTATAATCAAAATAATCCAAGGATCAGGATTAGCTTGGATTCTAATTTCTAGTAATGCTATCATGACGTTGTATTAGATTGCGGTTTCGATCTAAAAGAACTGCATTTTGAGGCATCATATTACCTATGTACGTACAGGATGTCCCTTCAAAATGCCCAAAGTCTGCATAGCCAGATTCCTCGCTTGTGTAACACATAAAAAATACCCAAAGAACTGTACCTGTACGACTCATAATTTTTGAGATCAATACAAAAGAAAAATATGACTTAATATTCGATGCAAGGAAAAAAAAGAATCTGATTGGAAACATGATCATCTGTAATTGCACATGTTTACATTGGAAAATGTTCAAAATGGCCACCACACATATCGAAGCTTGCATGCGGCCGCCGTGGAATGGCTGACTGCACACGTTGCCGCATCCTGGTGTCCACCAAACTACACGCAATATGAAGACGAGCAACTAAGTCACTTTTTTTAATAACTAGGTCTCGATAAACCAATTTTCTTCAAATGAATCCACAGGAAAAAATCCAGAGATGTCGAATTCGGTGACCGTGGTTGCCATAAAACCGGACTCTCACGTCCAATCCAATGGCCTGGGAATCGTTGGAACCATAGGCGATGTCAATAGATATGACGTCATGCTTTTCATTCGCATTTATCTCGAAAACTAGGAAAACTTATCTCGAAAATTAGGGTACAGTTTATTGGGCACTTTTTAATTTATTCTAAGCAAGGAATCTGCTTGGGCAGATTTGATGGCACACCCTATATTTTCAATTCAAATATGATATCAGTTGTTCTGCAAAGGAGTTTTTGAATTATAAAAATTTAACCGGAAAATACATTTTCCTAAGAAGTTAGAAATAAGGAAAAAAATCATAAATTTCTAGATTTATTTAATTTTTGAGAAATTTTTGAAAATCTCTAAAACTGTCAAAAATTTGTGCTACGATGACATTATAAATTTTCTCCAAACTCAAAACCGATAATAGCGACAGAACCGACGAATTTCAGGGGAAAAAATATTCGAGACTATTGGATTGGATTACGAAATATACTTGAGATCTATCTGCCTCAGAGATGAGATGCCTTCGTGAGAGATTTTTTAAGGAATATGGCATATTTACATCACAAATACGGTCACAAAAACTCCCATACGGCCAGCCATAGAATTTAACCCCAGGTTGAAACAAAGTTAAATATACCACAACGTTTGTTCTTGTATGATGTCACTACCAATCTACTCAAAAGCAACTAGCACTCCCTTTCTGGTTTTTTTTTTTTTTTACCTATTTCTGTAAGTAAGTGACGTCGACGTTAGGAAGAGCGTAAATTGTATGTCTGCCGACCTTGTGTTGAACTACCAATGTTCACCGTTTTTACCGCGCGTCCGCTGACGGGCAATTCCTGACTCAAAATGCTGAATCTCTATGTTTTTTTTTTTTTTTTTTTTTTTTTATTCTTCGTATTCGATTCTTTCGCACCCTAAATAATAAACTTATTAAATATTTGAATTCAACTTTGGAAAGATTGTTATTATTGACTTCTACTAAAAAAGGCGATTTTTGTAACTTCCGTTTACACGTGACGATTTTTAATATGTCATTCTTAATTTTCAGGAAAGAATTTTGTATTCCGTAATTACTTTTTATCTATGTAAACTTTTGAAATAATCACTGCCGTCTGCGTTTGCTTTTATTTAGAAGCTTTTAGGAATATTCAAAAACTTTAAACTCTTACTGAAATATTGTTAAATTATGTCGAAAAACTGGACTTGGAAATTCGTAATTCATTTACTAAATAACTTAATAGACTCTTTATTGGTATATGCGTATTATTTAAAAAATAATTCTAACGTTTTAAAGTTTTTCATTAAAAATGTCAATTTTAGCTATCATTAAAATTTTTTAATATTAAAATTGAGTTTTCTCCACTTTCTTCTCATTATTTTTATGTGTGAATTTCGAGAACCTTCGATGATTTGAATCCCAGGAAAATTAAGAACTTCTTTTCATTCAGATTAATAAACTTAACAGTTAAAGCAGCAAAAATATGGAAATTTTTAAACTGGTCGTTAATTACCCTGTAATTTTATTAAGATTTTCACTTTAATAAGCCTTCCTTGTGAAAATTAAAAATATTTCTTTTACTAGGTAATATTAAATGCATTGTATAGAACATTTTCATAATTTGTTTTTCAATTTTAAGTACTTTTAAATTTGAGATTTTAGGAATTGAGGAAAAGAAAAGCTTTATTAATCCCGTTTAAAACGCTATCGTTTAGGCAGAAGGGAATAAGCGAAAAAAATCTTCAGCCAAAAAATTACATTTAAACGAAGTTAGCCTTGAAAAATGAAGATTCTGTCAGAATCTTACAGTGACTTCAAAAATAGCGAATACACTTCCCTTTTCACAAAAAATTATACTCAGTTGTTAAACCTCAAGAAAAAAATGTAAATTATGTAAAATTTCATGAATATCCGTAAAAGTTCGAGCATTTGGTTGTCTAGATACATAAAAGTAAAATTATTAAATTGAAATGTATTCATTTATAAAACTTATAAGGTATTTCTCCCACTTTCCTAGCGTACCTTCGCGGTGTAGTGGTTCTGCACACCGAGCCGGTATTCTAGAGGTCTGTGGTTCGATTCCCGGCGAACGCGTTGCTAGTTTTTCATCTCTCCTGCTCCCAAAAAATCCTAATGTCTCTGCAAACTTTAAGAACTTTATTACATAAATTTTTGAGATAACAAATTCAGAATATACATAGAGAATGTATACTCTATATTCTATATATTTTAGAAATATTTCGATTAACAAACTTAAAAAAACAAATCAATCTTTTGAAATAACAATTTGGCAGCAGATATTTTAAAATAAGAAATATCGTGTGTTACTTTTAAATTTATTCTTTCAAACTGTCGCATGTAAACAAGCTGTGGATTTAAGGATATGCTTTTGCGCTTTCTGAAGAGATATTTTCCTATTCCATTATTTAGAAACATTGTGAAATGCACGATATTATAATTTTTAAATGCAAAACAAGCAACATTATTAATCAGAAACAGACAAGCCGTCAATCATTACTTCTACATGGAAAGAAGACTCCAAACGATTACCTGAAAAAAGGTAAGTACTGTTTCTAAAGTTAAGTTGTTGGGTAACAACAGAAAATCCATCGATGCAGAAATGAATTACTTCAAATACATCTGTTTGCAACAATAAATGAAATAATAGTCAAGAGTTACAACTTGAAAAGCTAAAAAATATGATGTTCACCAGACTTTGCCGAGGCATGTGACTCAACGCAGAATAACTTTGAGAACCCTGTATGATAATAATTTAACAGGAGAAAAATGGTAATACATCCTGGCCCTTGATGAAACATGGGTTTACCTAAACGACTGCACGGCTATTTTTATAAACGAAAAGAAAGAGGAAAATGTAACACAAACCTGGTTCTGTTAATGCAAAGAAAGTTTCAGTAAGGTGCTTATGATTGTCGCAAGATTCTTTTACAACAGGAAATCAAAAATACGAAGAGTGAGAACAAATTGCTAAAATCAACTCAGCGTGCTATCAAGAGAATGTTTACGTCCGATATTTACAGAAGAAATTATATTTCTTTATCCTAACGACTTTCAAAGAGTGAAACATCGTCAAGACAAAGCAATAAGTCATACTTCGAAAAGTACCGCAGCATTGCTTGAAAATATGAAGACTGATATAGGTATTGCATATTTACCTTTTAAACGTATTCCTCAAACCCCCTGACGTTTCTGGTGTGGAATATTGTGTCTTTGGTCTTTCTTTCCGCGCGCAAACTCACTACAATTGATAGACTCTGGAAAGTAGTGGAAGAGGAATGTAAATCAATACCTCTGGAATTTTACCAAAAGTTCTTTTATTTTGGAAATCAGGATGCATAAGTTGTCCAACAAAAATATGTAGCAATACAGTACAGTATGTATTTTAACCAAATACAATATGTATTTTTTATTTTTTATCACTTAAAACACAAAACAATGACCAAGTTAATATAAGTTTTGATTACAATAAATATGAATGTAGTAATTTCATAATTACAAGGACCCCTTCCTTATAAATTAGGCTTATCAGCGACAGAGAGATAAAATCACTAAACACTGGTAGTTTGATGCGGATTTAATTTATTTGATTCTAACAAAGCATGAGAGGTCTATCTGCCTATTTGGAGGCAGCCTTTGTGCAGGACATTTTAAGGGAAATTTTCTCTAACGACGTTACTCATAGGAAAAACCAGGAAAATAGCCTGTTCCCCTGGGATGGAACCCAGGTGAAACTACCAGTGTGTAGCGACTTTTCAGCTCGGCCGCTGGTGGGCAAGATATGGATTCTAATCTGGGCGAATAGGCTGGCTACGTTCGCTATTTTCACATGTGTAACGTAGATACGAGCCAGATTACCTCAGAAAGTCCTCTACGAAAGCATGCCTACACATAACTCTACAGTTGCTTAGCTGCAATCGATTAATCTAACCTACTTATTTATTGCTTTCACTTATATTGCCTTTTCTATTGGCGCCTCTATAAGTGAGATATGCTTATATTATCCGTCAGTATTTTTGGCAGAATCTTCAGTGATTTCTTGTATAAATCCAGCTAAGAAACGCTGTCATAGGTATTTATTTTTAACATCAATACATTGTTTGAAAAACTAGTGATTACACGGTACATAAAGAACTATGAGTCTCCATTCCCCGATATTTACCGGCCATTTATTTTCTAAGCAATTCTTTAGAGAAAGAATTCTTGTTCATGCACTCATTTCCATTTGAAATTGTTTCTTTCTGTTGAATTGGGGGGGGGGAGGGGAAAGGGATAAGATAAAAGGAGGAAAAAACACGTAGGGCGAAATTTTTGACTTCTTATTTATCTCTATTTCGAGAACATTCTTTCTGGCTTATGAGTCTTTTTCACAAAATGTGTGAGAAATGACGATAGCTTTTACTAGAAGTAAAAGAAAGAGAAAAAATTCTTTTTTTTTCCCTCCTTTCCACCAAAACCCCAAAAGAATAGTGAATTATAAAATAAGAATTTAAAGCACATTGCGTGCTTCTCTAGTATAATAGTTTCTATCTTCAAAAAAGTAAGTGATTTTTATTTTAGTTTTATTGCGTTACGGCTCTAGACTAAAAACTTCTGTTTTACTCTTTACGTCATAAAGTGCTCCACGCAGGAAGGAAAAAGAGGAAAAGGAAAATAAAATGACTCAAATTTTTTGGGTGACATAAAGATCTTCGGCGCCAGACTTGACGTTGTCGATGAAGTTTAACAACGGGAGGAAGTTTGCTTTTATGTAGCATAAAACGTTATACACGTGAAAATCCATTAGAAAATAACACACGCGCTGTTTATAGAAGCAAATGATTATTTTGCATATAGTTAAAACAACTTTTATTGTTTATTAACGTGCTGCAACCAAAGGAAAATTTATAACACTATGTACCCTTGAAAAGCGAATATATAAAAACATTTCAATATGAGTGAAATAAGTTAATTTTTTACAAGCAACAACCAATTCGTAAGTAACTTTTTTTTTTTTTTTTTTTTTGCCAAACCAGGAAATAGAGACTTATGATAGTTCACGTTAATATGCATGACGTCATGATTTAAATTTAATGTAATATAACCACTTTTTCTCAATATTAGTAAAAGAATTAACGTGGCAATAACATACCGTGTCAATTACCCTAACCTGAAACAAAAATGTTGCCAACCGCAGCTATTTATTTAAAATGCTGACATTAATGAAACATTTTCGACATACAATGACGCAATCGCGTGCTTTCTTCAACGTCAGAAAATGATATTATATTAATAACAAATTTAATGTTTGGCAACGCTATTTTTATTTCATATTTTGCAAAACTTACGATTTTTTTCTAACAAACTCTGAGATTTGGAAGCTGCAGTGGCAACACTTTTCGAAGTAAAGCATTTTTACCTACTAAGAACAACATGCCGCCCAACCGGTATAGTGGTTAGCGTTGCTGACTACCGTGCCGAAGGGTCCGGGTTCGAATCCCGGAGAAGGCATGGATGATTGTATATGTTTAATAAAAATTTGTAAAAACGTTTGTTGTTAATTTCAATATTAACCCTCACGGATTGGAGGAAACGGCGTTCGCCAAAGTCCTCATCATCTTTCTTCTTGTCTAAAAAGCAAGATTGATACTGATACTGATACTAAGAACATATAGTAAATTTGAGTTTCAGAAAGCAGCGCCTCCTTATACTCTGTATCATGTGAAGAACAACAGTAAAACAAAAAGACGAAAGTAAAAGTCAGGTGGCCGCCATCAGTCGACGAAAAAGGTGAGAGTCTCGTCGAAGGTCCAAATCAGTGAACTGATGAATCTAGTAAAAGTAAAAAATGTTAAGGATGAATAATGTTAGATGGATATTTGTGCTTTTCTCTGAGAAATGGAGAACATCTAAGAGAGTTGCTGCAGTTGTTAGGATGAGTGAGAACTGAATAGAAGAAATTTTTGGCAAGTTTTTGAATATAATCTTGAATTGTATCTACTTTGAGATCACGGTGGATATACGAAGTTGGAATGAACCATGGCGCGTTGATGATCTCTCGGAGTGCTTTGTTTTGAAGAACTTGGATGTGTTGAAGGTGAGTTTTGGCAGTGTGGCTCCAGACAGGACTAGCATAGAGTAATGCTGGTGATTTATATAAGAGGAGTTTATTAGAAACGGGCATATGACTTCTTCTGCCAAGAAGTGGGCGCAGAGTTGCAAGCGTAATATTGATTTTTTTCCCTGAGATGTTTCTGAAAAGTCAATTTTTTTATCAAGAATGACTCCTAGATATTTAACTTCGTCAACCCAGTCTATTTCTTCATCAAACAGAAGAGGTCTAGGTGGAGTGAAATTTGTTTGGCCTTTGTGAAAAATTCGGTATTAACTGCAATCCTCCAAAGAGTGAGCTAATTTTTTAGATGATTGAGGCAATGTTGAAGAAGGAGCTGGATATCAGTAACAGTAATTTGATGATGGAGAAGCTTGGGTTATAATTGGAGTATCATCAGGCGAAAAGAGCAATGGTAATTTGTGGGTCCTTAGGGATATTGTAAATGTAAATGTTATATAAATATGGAGAAAGTACAGATCCTTGAGGCATTCCAGCGAAAATTTTTCTCGTGGAAGAAACAGAACTGCCAATTTTCACTGCAAAGATTCTGTCTTAGAGATAGGAAGCAATAAGTCTAATACAATGATTGGAGAAGTTTAACTTGATAAGTTTGTATATAAGTCCTCGGTGCCATACCCTATCAAAAGCTTTCGCAATATCAAGGAAAATGGCTCCGGTAGGGAACTTACAATTTAAACCGTCAGTAATATACTAGTTGATGACACGAAGCAGCTGGTGATTAGTACTGTGAAGATGACGGAAGCCAAACTGTTCTTCTGGAATGTAGGAGCTCTGTGGAATAATTTGATTAAGATGATAAAGAATAACTTTTTCAACTATTTTAGAAAATTGACTGAGACGGCTGATTGGGCGGTAGTTCTGGGCAAACGTTGAATTTTGATGCGGTTTTGGGAAGGCGACGATAATGGCATGTTTCCATATATTAGGAAAGTAAGATAATTTGATGATGGAGTTGATTATCTTAGCAAGACAAGTGATGGCATTGATAGAGCATTTTTATCCTCAAAGCCCGAGACTGTTGCCACTCAGAAAAATGAGTGCAAAAATTAGAGTTTTCAGAGTTTTTAATTTATATTTGGGCTGATTAAAGTCGTACGAAGATGAGAACAGTCGAAGTGGCTTCCCACGAATTTTTGGAATCCGGAGTAATATATTAAATGTTTGGCAATGCTATTCTTAATTCATATTTTGTAAAACTTATACATTTTTTATTAACAAACTCTACGATTTGAAAGCGAACAGTGGCAACACTTTTCGAAATAAGCAGATTTTTATCTCTAGCATGCGAGACTGTTGCCATTCGGAAAAATGAGGGCGAAAATTAGCGTTTTCAGAGTTTCTAATTAATATCTCGGTTGATTAAAGTTGCACTAATATGAGAATGGTCGGAGAGTAGCTTCCATGCATTTTTGACATCCGGGAGTACCTATCTCGAAATTCTACTCCCCGACGTTTCAAATGAAATAATGCTACAAACAAACAAACAGACGGACAGCCGAATACAGATTTTAATAATACCAATTGCTTACAAAAATTTTTATGCAAAGTGAGTTTTTTTTTTTTTTTTTTTTTTTTTTTTTTTTTTTTTTTTTTAATACCGTATTTTCTCGTGTACGTTTTCCGTTTACGAAGTAAAGGAAGTATTATAATCGCGAAAAATATAGCTTTCAGATTTCAGCGGAAACATCCATTTTGGACCCTTCCCACATCCATTTTGACTATATTTTTGCGTCACGTCTGCCCGTAGGGCTAGAATAAAGGACTCTTTATTCTAAAACGGAGTGCAAAATGGATTCTTACGTGATGTCTGTACATACACATATATTTCACATAACTCAAAAACGATTAGGCGTAGAACGTTGAAATTTTGTATGTGGGACCTGCTATAACATCATTGCGTTTCTCTCTTTTTTATTACAATAGGCAGTGTCAAAAGTATTCATACATATATATATATATATATATATATATATATATATAAAATTTATTTCCTAAACAATATTGATTATATACGAAAGTAGCAAGACAACATGAAGACCTTAGTGGTCAAGAATTTTGCGCATTGAGCTGCAAAATTTTATAAGTAAGAGTAATGTTAAAAGGCTAATGCTAAAAAATACATTTGACACTATAGTTCCTCAGCAAAACTGTAAAATCATGTAACAACTAGAAACAAAAGTAAAATAGTAAAAGCTATCTCGTAAAAACTAAATGTAAAAATTACAAATCGAGATGACTTCAAAATTAAAACGGGGTGAGAAAAAATTAAGAAATTTTAACGCAGAAAAAATTTTAAAACGAACTCTTGTAAAAATTAAATGCATTTCAAATACACAGCAAATATGTACAAAAAATTGCAGTAAATGGTAAATAACTCAACTCGAGGCTTGAGCCGGATTTATCAAGGGAAAGCAGCTCAAAACTCGAATCAAGTTAATACCTATAGACGCGTTTCGTCAAACGATAATAATTGAGACTATAAACGTAATTTCACTAATAGAATAATCCAATTTAAGAATCTAAAAATGTTTAGTAAGTCTCAAATATATCGCTCCTTTCCCGACGCGCCGTAATTTAAATTATAAATGTAAAACTTACTAATTAACACGAAAAAGCTTTACAAGAACGCCTAGTTAGGCAAATGTACAATTAAAGGAAAACAGCTAAAAAGCTATTGACGAGCTGTAATTTAAATTGTAAATGTAAAATTTACTATTAAACAAGGAAAAACTAGACAAGAAAGCCAAGTAGGCAAATGTACAATTAAAATAAATAGCTAAAAAGCTATTAGTCCAAAAATTATCTCGATTTGTAATTTTTACATTTAGTTTTTACGAGAGAGCTTTTACTATTTTATTTTTGTTTCTAGTTGTTACATGATTTTACAATTTTGCTAACATATGTAATTCAAAATTATTAACTTTAAGATATTGCCATATAAGGCAATAGTGCTTTTCATTCCCCATTTTAATTTGGCCATCTCCACTTTCTTTTCTTTTCTTTTCTTTTTTTTTTTTTTTTTTTTTTTTTTTCCTAATTTCTTTACAATGATTTTTCTGGACTGCGTCTTCCAAATTAATTCGTCTATCTTTCCTTACGCACTCCTTTTGCATTGCGAACGGCTCTCATCCAATTGCAGAGTTCAAAAATTAAACAACAGAAATCTTTAAATATTGCTCTTATTATAGCGCAGCCCTTTTCTCTGTTTAGCCTCGCTGCTATTTACGCAAAGTTTGCTTTCCGCTTCGTCCATTGTCTAAAAAACTGTAAGCTGTACAAAACTGTTGGGTGCATCTCTCAACCATAAATGATGCTGGGGGAATCTGTATATACGTATCAAGGCTTGAGGTGTTACGAAAATAAAATTATGTGTTCAAAATCAACGGCCAGGTCTGAAAGCTGTTCTCCGTTCTCTCATTTTAAGTATTATGTATATAAATATATGTATAGCTGTTAAAAATTTTTATTATATTTTTTACATATTTAAATATTTTTATATATGTATATAAATATATATATATAGCTGTTAAAAATTTTTATTATATTTTTTACATATTTTAGGGAATTCTGGATTTTACCGGTATTGATTTTCATTTCTTTCGTTTCTTTGCGAATTTGGATTATTAATTCGGTCCTGGGTTCGAATCCCGGTAAACGGGGCTGGCTGCATGGGCGTTTTCGGGTTTTTTGCCATGTGTAACGAGACAGCTTCTCTTAGAAGGTCCTCCACGAAGGCATCCCTCCTCTAGGCAGATAGCACCCGAGTGATTTGCCATAAACAAATAAACTAAACCACAGGCAGATAGCCTTGGAATTGTTTTGCATATTGCAATTAACCTTATAAGCCAACGATTTCAAACGGTTTTCTTCATTGACCTCTTTGTATTTTTCTCTATAATATAAAACATACAAGATAATTATAATACAATAATTGAGCATAAATAACTTAAAGAGAAAAATTAGATTAAGAATACGTGGAAAAATTGATTTTGTTTGTGTTTTATTATTCTTTGTATTGCTGTTATTTTTAATTTTATAAACATCAACAAGTTTTCAGAAAGAAAAATCACAGATTCTAATTTCACAAAAGTTTGACTTTAATAACTACGATAGCTGCGTTTACTCAGTCAAGTACTTTTTTTAATATTTGGCATAAAACCTACTTAATTCTTATGGGTGTTAGAAGCCAAAAAATCTTCAAAAAATGATGATTTGGAATTTTTGCATTTTAGAATTCTCTACACTTTTAGCTTTTTAATTAACCATATTTTAATCTCTGTAAAAGTTAGAACTGTAAAAAATCTTGTTTAAATTTATCATGGAATGCTTTGAATAAAGGAGGATTTTTACATAAAAATGCCTTTTTCTCCAAACGTAATTTTTTTTTTTTTTTTTTTTTTTTTTTTTTGGGTACTTTTCCGTTTACCCGGCGCAAATCTCGCCAAGAAGACTTTGTTGGCGACAGCATGCTATATACACATAAAAAATTTTAACAAATGTTATTTCTAAGAATTTTTTATTTTGAAGGCATAAACATTTTAATATTGTTAAAAATTCTGTAAAAAGCCAATAAATAAAGTCAATAAATTTGTAAAAAGACATTAATTTAAGAATTTACTATGCTTTCATGGTTCAACATCCTGATTCGCCGGTTCGTAAAACGTGACGCCCAAGTGATCTTATCTCACGTAAACTACGCTACAAAAATCTAATTCTCTCAGTAATTATCTACATTAATTTCAACTTAAATCTCAAATTAAATCTTATGGAATACAAGTTTAAATGCAAGAATTATTTCAATTCGTACGAATAGCTTACTCAGAAATTATGTAAAACCGCAGTGCTTTACTTCGCTAGTGCATTCTCAGTAGATTTGATGAATTTAACCCTTGATTTTGCCTTTCTTATATTTTAGCCTTCGATTGCATCCTAATTAATTACCGCGAATGGTCTTAGGGCATGAAATTTCTGCGTAATTATATGCCAGTATTGAAAGAAACAATCAATCTTATAAGAAATGGCTGCGACTTGTTTTGAAAATGAAGGGTAAAAGGTTACCAGCGAAGATATTCGGTTTGGCATCCGTTGTACCATTATTGGCGACTTATCGTTTGCGCCGGCAAAACGGAAAAGTACCTTTTTTTTATACTCGATGTATCTTTTATCAGGAGCTAGTGTTCACAGGTATGTAAATTTTTATCGCTTATTTATTATGCTTCCTAATATTTACTGACATGACTTTTTTTGTGATAAACTAATAAAATTTTTCAGTTTTTTTTTTGGGGGGGGAGGTCAAGAAAAGCGCTAAATTTTACTATGCCTAATACAACATTCTATAAATTATTCTAAAACTCAGAATGTTTAAAAGCTGATTTTAATATAATCAGATAGGTATACTTTAATTGTCTAAAAATTTTCAAACGTGTATCTACAGCAGATTTTGAGAAAAGGTGCATCGAAAATGGTCAATTTAACATTGTCGGTATAGGGGGTTTCGACTCCCTTTAAATAATCTCGTTCGAAAATATTCAATATATTTCTTGGTTTGTGTAGTAAATTGACTTGATCAAAGCCTGCTTCCATTCAGTAAGAAGAGAAGAAAGTCAATAATGTTGCTTCAGTTGTAACTTTTATTTTGGGATATTTCTCTCGGATAACATTTCAATTCTAAAACTTAGCGTACTCACATGTTTTGAATGAAACTTTGGTTTCAACATCTTCCGTCAATGCAATCGACTCTTCTTGTATCATAATATCGAGACCAGAGATATCGCAATTCGACTATTCTTAAGAGCTACACTGGCATATTCAAACTTTCAACGGCTTGGAAGCGAACATTGAAGTCTTTTTTTTTACATTTTGCAAGTGACTTACTTGTATATAACAATATATTTTCTGAAGAAATACATGCAATCCTTTTCAAAACCGGACAATTTCATTAAGTTACACAAGTACTGAAGTTCTTTTCGATTTAGTATCGATATAAACAATTCTTAAAACTGAAGCCCGACAAACTAGACAGTCGTTCTAGTTACAAGATTGATGTCTCTTCTTTACAGTTTGTTTTATATAGCGTTGAACAATGGATAATATAAGTCAAGAAGAGTAAACTTTTTTTTTTTTTTTTTTTTTTTTTAAATTTTTACTTCCTTGTACGAAATAAAATCTGATGTATACACCCCATGACTTCCGTATACGGAATATTAAATTATACGCAATTTTCCTGCATTTCATTTAAGCATACTGAGTTAACAGTTAACGAATTTTGAATTAAATCTACTTCGTCGATAGCGTGTAAACCACAATAGAATAAGTGCACTCTTTAAAGTTCAGTATATTTATTTACCATAGCGAAATTTCGACGCTAGGTTCACTTAACAGCGTTACATCTTATTCATAACTCGAATATACAAAAATTATATCATCTGAAGAATTATATAATCGTTGTCACATGTTCTATTCATATATTACAGGTTCAGGTTGTTGTGCAGCAGACACCCAATGTTTAACCATAGGTAATGTGGGTATTGCCCAACTGCACTATCTTTATTCAAATACTACAATAAATCTAAAACAATGTATAAAAGAAATTAAACAAATAAAAAGGAAACAATTTTCACAGACGATTCAGCGCCGCTTGCCTAATGCACATGCGCTAATCGTAAACATACTGCTCTGTTCGAGACAGACTGCCGACAATATTTGCTGCTAATACGGAACGCCTTTATTTACTCGAATTTCATTAGAGGTATATTTCTCATTCAATTAATTCAGTTCTGACTTCGCGGAAAGGCAAAAATATATGAAAACTCAAAATATCTTCATTAAAAATTGAAAGATATAGAAAATCATAAAACACCAAATACAGTTAAAGCTACTAAAACCTTTCTTACAATTTAGTTTAGAGTTTCTGCGCCAAAACAAGCAATTCGGCCAGCATGCGAGAAGGCATATTTTTCGGTGCACAAAACTAAAAGTTTCTTTTTGGTCCCACTCGGCCAAAAGACACTGAAGGTGCAGAAAGACATGGTTCACTATTCTGCTAAGTTTCAAATGTAAACAAATATGGCTGCTATGGTAAGAAAAATTAGGCTTAGCCCCACTTAAGCAACTTTTAAATTGTTAATAATTCTACAACTATTGCATGCAGATTAACTAAAGGCATAAAAACTTTAACCGGAAGATAAGAACAACATATTTCAAGCATTTTTAAAGCAAAAAATCTGATGCGTACGCCACATGACTTCCTTGCACGTAATATTAAATTATACGCATTTTTTCCTGCATTTCATTTAAACTTATTTCCTCGAATTTGATTTCTGAAGTACCGAAATGACACTGCAACGATAGCTCGTATAAGGTAACGCAAAGTTCTTACATTTCGCAGAATGGCAACACTTTCCAAGATCCGTGGGTGATAGATGTGCGGCCGTATAGCATAAGAAATGATTCAAAAAAATTTGGATGATTTCATAAAGAACGTTTCTAATGTAAAGATATAATTAAAAACTACATTAGCAACTTAAAAATACCATCGAAATTAACTCAAAGGAAACACATAAATGGTAAGAGTATATTTTACAGGCGCAACAACTGCCAGGCATCAGACTATAGAAATGCTTGTAACGTCCTCAAAATTTAGGAATTCAAAGGAGCAAATGTTTCTAATATCGACAAAAATACAAAAACAGTAAAAAAATTTAAATAACGAATTCGGCGCTTTGAAGAAATTACAATTTAAACGACTCTTATCCATAATTCGACAATCAAAACTGCCGACAGAATTATATATATATATATATTGGAATTCAGAATGTGATTTCCCATAGGGGATAAACTTTCAGCTAGAGCTTTCGTCTGTTGTTAAGAACGCGCTTGGTATGTTGGCTGCGATCTCTCATCATTGCGATCAATGTCTTAATCGCCGGCTGCAGCAGCCTGGGGACAACTAAACGCGGAGTCTCTGTCTGCTTAATAAGTTTCTTCCTCGGCCCATTAATCTGCTCAGATTAGCGGTTGGCCTTCTCACTAATCCCCCCGACACGGCACCAAATTCTATAACTGTGATTTATAACGAAATCGTGCCAAAACATGCCGGTCTGTGTAGGAAGGAGTTATGGTTACAGCAGACTCCTCGAGGAGCCATAAAATAATTTTATCTCGGAAATCTTTTTTGAGAGTTTCACTTTGACTGCGTCGTAGTTTTTGGATGGATGATTATGTGCAGAATTAGATGAAGTGTTACTAGATTAAAACTATTAAAACTGCGCTGATACAAAGTAGTTCCTCCTCCCCCCTAATGAAGAAGAAAATGAAAGATAAACTGAAAATTCTAGGTTTAGACACAGGTTAACACACATGAAGCAACTTAAACGTATGATAGACCTAGTATACTTAAATTTGTTTTAAGAATAAATATGTCAAGCTGTTATCATAAATGCGTACCGGATTTACCTTAACTAAAACTATTCTAAAATTATTACCTACATTGCCGCCCAACGGACATAGTGGTTAGTGATTCTGACTGCCATACCAAAGAGCCCGGGTTCGAATCCCGCAGAAGGCATAGACGTCTGCAAATGTATAGTTTCCGTGTGGCATGGGGGCACTCTAAATATGCGGCGAGCCAAAAGTCCTCGCGAGATGTTGGTGGTAGGGAAAGAAGAGAGTTAGGAGACTCTCGGACCCGTGCCCTAGGAGTGTTCTTTCTTAAAATTGGGTTCTAAAAATTCTCACCTACTATATGCTGATTAAGGCTCTTGCAGACGACAGGTGCATTTGACTCCTCGCTTCTATGAATGTTACGGGTTTGAAGTGACCATTGTCAGATAAGTGAGATTAGTAACAACAACACTGCCGGCAGTATTTGGACACTTTTCTCGATCTCTACTCATTGAGGAAAACCTATACCCATTGTACTAGCCATTGAGGAAATTTTATTCTTTCATTCGAAAGATTTTTGTCTCCTTTTTTGCAGCTGATATGTAGAGGAACTATTATTTTCGTCCTGTATAACAGAAGTAGGGATGGATAATTTACGTTAGTATGAGAAAATATTCGAGGATTATTTCCTAAGAGAAGGAGTGCTTTCGTGGAGGACATTAGCTTTTATGCACATCCCCGTAGAGAAAACCACGAAGACTTCTCAGCTGACAGCCCTTTCGTCGGCGTTTAAGCTCGGGTCGAACTACCAATATTCAGAGGTTTTACCGCCCGGCCATTGTTGGGTTCACAGAGGATGAAATTTATTCTGATATTTTATGCTGCGTGCTTGTATGCCAACTTAGTAAATAATTTTCACATTTTAATTACGTTCGAATATATAAGTAATATGAGTCGAATATGTAAAATAATTCAGAGGAAAAAAAAATCAAATACTCCCATCTTGTAGAGGGAAAAATTCTCTTTTGAATAACACAAAACATTATGCCAATGCATTTTATTTTTACCGCGTAATTTTAAACACAAAATAAACGGCCATTACTTATGTTTCAACCCAATATATACATGTAATATATTCAAACTCAGAAGTAATGACGAGCAGGAATTTTGATGTCTTAGAATGCAGAAACGATGATCCACAATGAATAGGAAATTTGGCTGTCAAGTTATATTTAATTCAACTTTTATTGCAGTAAACATGACATGGCCGCAATGTGCCTATTCCAAAAAGTTTACATTTTTTATAACTTTGGTAACTTTGTAGCAAGAAAGCAGCAGCAGAGAGACAGCAGTCTATCTAAGTCAAAGCGTGGAAATCAAGTGCGTAATGTTCAGGATGAAATCTTAAGTCAAACTGAGTTAGTTTTGGTTTTCAAAGTATTTTGATTGGATAGTTAATATTGCTGTAAAATTATTATTGGCTGGTTGAGTTTTAGTTCCATTTACATGATTATAATTACCTAAGAATCATATGACACGGATTAATCTAGAAATGACGCAGTGCAGAGAGGGGTTACTATTTTTAGAATTGAAAAGGGAAATTTACGTTGCTAATTTAATCTTTTACATATTCTTTATTTTTCTTACATACATATATATATATGAGCGGTATCTCGGTTCCTGTAATTATATTTGGGAAAGTTTTATATTCGTTATGAAATAGTAAAAATGCAAAAAATTTGACTTCTGTACCACAAAAATTGACTGGGATATTTAATTTCGAAATTTGCAACTTTTGATGTCATTTTTAACTTACCTTGAGGGATCGGTTAATTAACTTGGAATAATTTGAGGAAATAAGTTTAAATGAAATGCAGCAGAAAATGTGTATAATTTATCAGGCGTACAAGGAAGTCACATGGTGTCCGCATCAGGTTTTTTTGATAACGTAGAAGTGTTTGTTTGTGCAACAGTGTTTGAGAATTACGAAAAGAAGACTAGTAGAGTTCAACTTTGGGTCGCTGGCAGATCGCAGCCCTCACTGAGATTCCCATGGAGGTAGGAAGTAAGATGGAGTCGCCCTAAACAAGTTTCTCCGTACCCTGATCTGAAGCACCGGCGATCCCTACGTGGTGACCAAAACATTGGGTCATTTACCATTGAGTTCTATGGGATTTGACGCGTTCGGGTGTAAATATTTTGTAATTACGTCGCAAATATATATATAAATGTATATATTTTCTTTTTCTACAACACTTCAGAGTCCTAAGTATGTGAAAACAACATATTTTTAAACAACATTTCATTCTGAACGGAATTAAATGCTATACTTTTCACAGGACAGTTTTCTCAGAATGGTTTAATTTGAATGAAATATTTTCACAAGTTTTCGTTAATTACATTAGAAAAAAAAATTAAGGTAATTCGATTTTATTCGGTTAAGGTACAAAAATTAAGATCAAAGTTTATTGTATTATTAATATTAAAATTATGCATTATTTCTTTTCTATTTATAGAGCTTCTTCCTAAAATACTTTCTTAAATATGACATGATTTTTTGGCTTCTGAGGCATCTTTTAAATCGAAAAATATAAGTCAATTTATAATTAATGCTCTATTCGGTTCATTTTAAATTAGAGAATTATTAGGAATTAGCGAAATACTTTAAATAATTCCTAATAATTAAATAGGTATTAAATAGTATTTGACTTTCTCTGAACATTTCTGAAAGGGAATAAAATAAGTTTTTTTTTTTTTTTTTTTTAAGTATTATTTAAAACTTGTAACTGAGTTATTATAAAATGTAAAGGGAATAATTCTTTTAATTATACTTATCAGATTTTTTTTTTTTACCCTTCATTTCAACAATACATATTCCAAAACTCTTTATTACGTTCTTAAGTGCGCATCTCATAGCATTTGCTTTACAATACCTTTTAACAGATTGCTTTCCAATACGAACAATTCTTGCTTAAATAGTTTTATAACGTATTTGTCAACAGGATTTCAATTTATGTTTACAATTCAATATTAAGGTTATTATATATTTAGATAACATTTATAATCATTATAAATTAGATACATTTAATCATTAGATTTCTTCACAGTACTTTCACAGTTGTTTATAAGTGAATAAATTCTTCATTTCAAATACATTTATAAATAATTTAATGAATATTTAAGTATTTTGTCAAAGGCAGATACATGCTTTTTGCAAGCACATGCATAAATACCCATACATATTTCCTATTTATCATTTCCGGCATGTGCAAATCTTTAATTTCTGTGCATTCACTATATTTTTCGTGTAAAGTAATTTACACTAATTTAGCATACACCCGAAAGTTTTACATAAAAAATATATATGAATATAATTTGAATGAAAATTATAAGTATTATTTTTAATACCCACTCAAAGGTCAGCTTTTCTTCAAAATTCCTCCACGATGGCATCTCTCTATTTAGGCAGATAGCCCTTGCATGCGTTATTCTATTTAATAAAAACTTAATCTGACCTATGTACCTAATTACAAATATTTTAACATACATAATTTTATATTTACATTTAGCCATCAAGTTTCAAACTTTTCAAATCTTCTAGAAAATAAATTTTGGCAGATCTCTTTTAGCAATTTTCTTAAAATCCATATTTTTGTAGTGCAACAGCTTAGAATTTTATAAAACAAATTCATAATCAAAATCGCTGTTGTTAGTTATCGAAAAATAACCAAGATGTGATTTTTGCGTAAATGTCAGTAAACTATACAAATTGCTATTATCCATTACACTATGAATGTTTCTTTCATGCGAGAGTGTCCCTTTTTCGATTTCTATGGAACTGTCGTGTGTCGAAATACTATCAGAATCTTGTCAAGCGAGCTTCTGAATGTAAACAAAGAACACCCCGTCTGGTGACCCAAGCTTCAAAGCGGTGCTTCACTTCTAGCGCGGAATGGCCCCTCCTCCCTTTCCTACCTCCATGGAGATTCCGCAGGGAAGTGCTTCGAGTAAAGTTTTCCCTCCCCCCCCCCATCGAGGGACCAAGTCGTTCATAGGCGTAGGCTCCTACTAAGGTAATTTATTATGGGCGCATTATTTGGTAGTAACGGTGTTAGACACCAGGCTGCCTGTGCATAGTGCTCTACCCTTACTGTAACTGAGTTAAAAATTTCGAAATAGATTAAGGCCATAACTTAAAGAAACTAAGAAATCGAATTCTTACTCCCCCTCCCTAAAAATAAGAATTTAGGAGGATTTACGACAGTGCAAGCTAGAATGCCGTCGAAACGATGATCACAAGCGTGAATACTATGAGCTAGTAGTGACGTAGAATAACTATACACAGGTTTAACAAGATGAAAAACTATAATATAATATACAAAAACTGTTTATTCGCATATAACTTGTTTACTCAAAACAGACGCATTATTATTATGGAGTGGTCATTTTAATGTGGCGGCACCTAACAGATGGGCCACCGTTCCCTCCTATAAGGGAACAGACAAATTACATCCATGCCTTCTTCGGGATTCGAACCCGGGCCCTTCGGTACGACAGTACGAGTCACTAACCACTTTTCCGCCCGAACGGCATTTAGAATAAAGTACTCAACTATTTTGCATGTTTATATATATATATTTATTATTTTACTCACATTCATCTTCATCAGTGAGACAGCAAATAAAAAAAGCTGTGTATATTTTGCTAGTTATTTGCAATAAACCCACGATTTCGTCAGGCTTTTATACATTCACATTTCCTTGAAAGCATTGCTTGAAAGTTGACAGAATGCTTCCAGCTTACGTTCAATTAACATTTTGAGCTGAGTGACGTTTTTTTAGCTTGGTGTTAGGCAAAAAACGTAATGATTTGCTTCCTCCCTTCCTTAAAAAAAAACGAAGTGATGCAAAAATTTCTCAATAAGGAAAACAAAAAGAAATTAAAAAAAAAAAAAAAAAAGAGAGAGAAGAAAAAGGTTTGAGCAATATCAAATCGATTCGCTATCAGATTACAAAATCTGTTCCGTCGTACACTAAGGAAGAATAATTGCGACAACGACTTGCGCTCTGAAAGCAAAGGAAATTATTGATAAAAACAATAAAAAAATCCACGAACAACAATAGCAACAACAAAAAACCCTCACGAAGTAAACGAAACAAAGGAAAGGTTTATACTCACTGCCATGTTTGACCACGGACAGGTAATCGCAGTAATCCTACTATATTTTTATTACTGGCTGCGTTGACTTTTAAATGTACCCAAAAAGTGCTTAAAGGGAGCATCAAACATTAAATTTAAAACCTGCACAGAATTTTATTCGACAGAACAAATTTATCAACGAAAAATTTAAATAAAAATGTATCACATATTAAAAAGATTACTATCGTGAATAATATACACCATTACAACATGATCGTGACAAATGAAATAAGCAATAGCCCTTAATACAAATATTAATTATCCTAATAAATAAATGAACCAATTTCCCACTGAAAAAAAAAAAAGTCATGCTAAACTTTCCAGTATCTTAAAAACAATGAAATAAGCAATCAATATTTTATCTCATATTTCAACAGTCAGCAGTCCAATCTACAAAGCATTGAATGAAAAACTGTCGCCAAAACCACATTTCTAAAAGAATGAAACTATTTAAAATGATGCGATTTCATCAAAAAAGATAAAATAAAATTTAAAAAAAAATCTGATTCGAATTTTGAAAAAAATCGCTTCGAGGTGCACTGGCTCTTGTCTAGATGCACATATGTACCAAATTTCGTTGCCCTGGGTCTATTAGCTTACTCACACGAACGAAAGACACACACACACACAGACAGACTCTTTCTTTTATTATATGTAGGGATTATTAAATTAAAACATGATGACAAATATTATTATTATTAAATAGTTAACTTAGAGATTAACTATTATTACAATTTCGCAGTTCCGCCGCGCTTGCTCACTTGGTGTAAATGGTTACTTCCAAGCAGTCAATGGAAGATCCGCTGTTCAAATCTAGATATTTTACAGTTCATTTTTTTATACTTTTCTGTAATCCGAAATTTCCAATATTGTTTACATCATTAGTAAACAAATCCTTAATATAATTGACTGTATGGACAATCGCGATCGGTACGGTTCATTGGCAACGGGTATGTTCGGAGTATAAATGAGTTTTTTGGTTTGGTTTGATAGATTATGGAAACGTACAATAGGGCTATCTGCCTAAGGGAAGGGATGCTTCGTGTAGGACTTTCTAACGCAAACTAGCTCGTATACACGTTACACATGGAGAAAAACACGGATACGCCCATGCAGTTAACCTGTTCACCTGGAATCGAGCCAATGTCGGAACAACCAATGCTCAGCGATTATACCATTTGGCCGCTGGGCTGTGTATAAATGGGATTGATCGGGGTCTGAACGTGCTCCAATTTTTTAATATTGTGATTCTCAACCAAGAGCGGGAATGCGGTCACGGTCAGTCTGTTTAGTTTTAGTTTATCAGAAAAAAAAAAAAAAAAAACCGCTCATTCAAGTTTTGGTATATTTAATATACATGTTTTGGTTTTATTTAATATGTTTTTATTTTATAATGTTTTGGTATTTATAGTTTGGTAACATTTTCTACGTTTTTTTTTGCTATCTAATTGGTTATTAATATTTTTCTTCACTGTAAAAGAGTGAGTTAATTTATGTGGCAACAGTAGAGAATATTATGGTTTTGGAGAATCTGGTAGTGCTTGCTCGGTAAATGTTCTTTAATACATTTTTTTATACTTTAATTTTCAACGTTTCTTCTTGAAGTAGACGCTGCTTAGGAAATATAATTTGTAGAAATCATCAGTAATTAGTAAAAGAGCGTGGCTCATCAAATTATAATTTCTATAATTTTCTATATTTTCTATAATTTCTATAATTTTTAGAAATCATCAGTAATTAGTAACAGAGCGTGGCTCATCAAATTCTATGACAAGTCTTCTTACTCTTAGACTTCTTAACTCACCTTCGTATCTATTTGTCCATATAAGGTAATTATTATCAGTTAATTTTTCTATGTGAATCAACTTTATCATATTATATGCCGTATTTTTCTTCTTTTCCAATTTACATTCACAAATTATTATATAAATTAGATTTAACTCTCACAGAAATCAACGATGTTCTTAAGTCTTGACTTTAGAAGAATCAGAACTTCACGGACAGTGTCAAGGGGTTTTAGCGATCTGCACTGTGTCTGTCACCAAAGCTGGGAGGCTGACTGACCAATCATCCTGCTGCTTCTCAGATATAGTTTGAAGTTCAACTCTTTCACAGCGAAGTCGCCCGAAACGCCCGTACATTCAGATACCGGCAGGTCGACAGAACGCCTGCGTCCATTTTCTACATGGTACTTTCCCCCATCACACTAGTGCATGGCTCATTGGTTGCGGGAATTGTTAAATGACATGCTAATCATTCTTTTAAAGTGACTAAAGTAGCTCTCTTATTTGAATGCACCTTTTGCACATAGTGAGTGAAACTGCACAAAGATCCCCATGACAGAAGTAATCACTTCATTTAAGTAGGTTATTGTTAAAGCTGTAGCATTCTTCTTGGGGAAGGAAATCAACTCCAACAGAAATTCGTATATAGGGCGTTATATACGAATACTGTGAACTTTGGCGAGACTTAGAACTCTGTGGATGCGAAAGAGATAACGAACCAGGGGATGTAAAATACAACCTAAAAATTAAGAAAGTGTGACTACTTCACTCTGTAAACTCTTTTAGACAAGGGCTCAGAATAACTCTCGACTAGAGAGACTTTTACTTCTAGCAAGATCCTCACATAATAAGCACAATAAACTGCAATAATTGCCTTTATGCACTTAATGTTGTTATGTATTGTTAATTCAACTTCTCATATTTTATATTATGTATAAATTTATTTTATACATAATTTTATATTAAATGCATTTTAGTTCTATATGCAGAAAGTAATACGCAACCTTAACAAACACAATCAACATCAGAATACAGTACCGTCATCCCCACAGCAACATCCACTAAAAAAAAAAAAAAAAAAAAAAATTCTGAAAGGTTTCAGATTTTAAATTACGTCTAAAGGAACTTTTTTTTTTTAACATTTTGTGTGTGTTACCTTTATTTATTAAATATCATGTTCTTCGCACTTACACCATAAAATTCAGTTCAACGGCAATATCGCAAAAATTAATTAATTTAAAATGAGCTTATCTTTAGAACTTCTGATACACAGTCTCGCGCGCTAGGGATAAAAATTTCTTTTCTTTACAACGTTGCTAATGCTTGTTTTGAAATCTTTGAGTTTGTTAATGAAAAATTCATTGAAGTTTTACAAAATAAGAAATCGATAATAAAACAAATTCCAGATTTCAAATTTGGGCTTCCAGATGCCCATATTTGCAGGAGGATTACGTTATTCAAAATTGGATGGCTCTAGGTACCGTTGTTTTATCACAATACGAGAAACATGCATACATTTATGCAGATTCCTCATTATTTAATTTCTTCAAATATAATACAGGACGATAATATTTGGTGGCAACAATTTAAAAAGTGAAATAACACTTATCGTGAAGTAAAGCAAAATGCCAAAATGAAATTAATAGTCCTCCTGGGCAAATTGTCCCTTTGGAATAAAAAGAAAATTAATCCATAAAAAGTTTATTAAAGGACATTTATCATTTTGGGTACAAATACAACCAAGGCTTTCGCTTTTTTTTTTTTTTTTTTTTTCAGATTTCTTTGCTCCTAATAAAGAAGGACCTTTACCTGTTTGAAATCGATATCGTCTTGACTAAAATCTACGCTAAACCCAACCTTATTGCTTTGCTAATTTTCTGTTTCATTTTGGCTTGATTCTATTCGATCTTGACATTAACTCAGCCTTTTACAATCAAGAAAAATATTAGTGCTGCCAAATATTAAGAATTAAAATTATACATTTATAAACTAATACCATCAAGAATCCTTGTATTAACAGAATCGCTATTACAGAACTAAATAATAACAGAAATTAAAATAACTGTTACCCATATACTAGTGAGAGAGGAGCATATGCTTTAAGCTTGTTGTCTTACCAATTTATGAACCTTCTGCATACACCGTACAAAACATTCTTTATGATCTTGATATTAAATGAGTATTCATCGGAATCGGGTCGAGGAAAATAATGCGAAGCGAAGTCGTATTGGAGATTATAATACGAATAGAACCATGGAGCGGGGGTTGGGGAAAAGAAGATGCAGAGACGGAGCCTCGCAATTTAAGAATACCTTCGCATGGAACATCATGATAAGAAATAAAGCAGGAACAAAAACTTCAAATTTTAAAACATCCCGGTAAAAGTACGTCAAACGCAAGTAAAACAATAGTTTTATAGCTTTTTAATTTTTAGCTATATATAAAATTCATATATATTATAAAATTCAATGTTTACAGCTTTGTTTGTTACCATTATGTTTTGAAATTGCGAAATTTTGTTGACATTTTATATTCACTATTGATATTTCGTATAGCAATGTTTGTCATTTCCAGAGTTATCTGGGTGATATTTTTTTGTGCGATATTTTTACGAAGAAACAAGAGTGAGAACCCAAAACTTAATTTCTCAACTTTTTTGTCTTACCATCCCCTTTTTCAATTCATTGTGCGAAGTAAAGGAAGTACTGTGATCGCGAAAAATTTCGGGGTTCAGATTTCTACGGAAATACCCATTTTGAGCGTTCGCAAATTCATTTTGGCTATTTTTTGGGTGATGTCTGTACATAATGACAGAATAAAGGACTGTCTTTTCCAAAACGAATTCTAAAATGGATTTAAAATTGATTTTTCGTGACATCTGTACATGCGTAGAAACGGTTAGCTGTAAAACGTTGAAATTTGGTATATGGGACTGCAATAACATCTAATTGTGCACCTCTCGTTTTTATTGCAATTGGCTGTACGAGAAGTCTCAAGGATGTTTCTTCTCCGATCGTGAGAAAATAATAGGCAACAACTGAATTTGTTCTGGAATTTCTAAGTTGCATTCTGTCGAACTCGTAACCATGTTCGAAGAGAGAATTTCCAATGGCCGAATGGAAAAGTCCCATTGGTAGTTCTACCCGAAGTAGAACTGTAAGATTGCTGGAGTACTCTGCACGCACCTGATTACGAAGTGATCTTATAATCTTAAAGGGGCACCCCATAAAACTAAAAATAACTAACTAAGAAAAATATATGTTAGTATAAGAAAACAAAAATAAGGAAAGGTACATAATATAAGGACAACACAAACACAAAATACAACCAAACAAACAACACACTGGAATTGACAGGGCACCACACATAAAAACTAAGAATTAAAACCTTTGAAATCCCAAGTGTAATTAAAAATCTAAACTAAAACTCCTAAAAATTACTGCACCACCAATAATGACTACCAAATTAAATCCCTCAAACCAAAATGCCAACAACTTGCCTATTATCATTAACAAAGAAAAATGCTTAAAATATTTAAAATTCAAATTCTTAAAATCAAATGATACACTATTATAACTTTTCCTAATAGTATCTATTAGCGGACAATTCACCACGAAGTGCCTGGCATTTCCTGGAACACCACAATTCAAGCATAATTCATTGTCTTGTATATTAAACCTATTCAAGTAATATGGGAACCTCCCATGTCCCGTAATCAATTGATTCATATCTATATCATTGCAAATAAACATTTTATTTTAAATATTAATATCTACGAGTGGTATGTTCTCACTCCGCTCTCGACGTAGAACTGTAGCGAACGGGCTGGCGCACGGGCGTTTCCATGTTTTCCTCATGTGTAACATGAATTACTTCCGTTAAAATGTCGCCTGCTAGGGGGCGAATAGTAAGACAGTTGAACATTGATAGTTCAATCCGGGTTGAAAATCTTTATAAGAGTACGTCCTACTTGAGCGCTTTTCTGGATTTTCCCGTGAGGAACATGAACACGAGCCATTTCCCTTAAATTTTCTCTAAGAAAGCCCTTGCCTTTTATACAGATTTATACAGATCTTTATAAAGAATATCTCACGTCCTGTAAAAGATCTAAAGAATGCAAAACTGCATTCGAAGGACATAACTTGAAGAGCATTTATACTCAAACAAAACAAACCTTATGGTTTTGTAATTTTTCTTAAAATTTTGAACTTTATGGTTTATAAGGTTCAAAATTTTATGCCCTAAAAGGCGAACCAACTGTGTATCTCAAAGCTCACATAATTCGCTACTTCCTCTTTCCTGTTCATGTTCTTTTTTTTTCTTTAGTTACTAACACCATATGGGGCCCTAAGATATACTTATTGTGCTCTTGTTCTCTTAGAATTGGGGCCACATCTGTCTTACAGAGCCTTTGTTACACAAAGAAAAGCAAGAGTGAAGATAAAAAAAATTAACGTATAAGGTTTTTCTTTTTCTTCTACGGATGAATTGAATACCCTAACATCCTAAACGTGGATAATTTTAAGGTTTAGTAAATTTTTCGTTTAAAATTGAAAAAATTCTGGATAAAAATAAGAAAAATCACAAAAAAAGTTGCAGTCGGAGATATCCATTAGCTCGTTATATTCGATTTTAATACCTTTAGCGGTTCACTATAACAGTATAAAATAACATAAAATTTATAGGCATTTGGACGGAATTAAGAGGTTCACTCGTTATATCCAGAGATTCGTCATAAGCGGGTTCATAATATCTGGGTTCCAATGTACACAGATGCCAAGACGTTGGTTAATCTTGGAAGGAAAAACGATGCTTCGAATACTAGTAAGAGTTGCCAGAATTTATTTGAAGCGATTTTCAGAATATCTTGCCATCGGAAGTTTAGCAATTCTTAAAGCAAACCAATAAAAATTTCTGTTTTCCGTTATATGCGAGAAAATGATACTAAAAGAATGACTGATCAACAGGGTTGAGTACAAGACCAGAATGATCAACTGTGAAATTAGAGATAGCATATAAAATTTATTTTGGCGACGTTAAAATTCGAACATTTTCAGATTTTTTTAGCGCTACCAGGTATTATTAGTCTCAGATCTCATTTTCTGTCCGTATCACTTTTCAAATGTTGCCACCAATGTTACTGCATATACTATTTTTAAAGAAATAATATAGCGAATATATAAAAAAAATAAAGTATGGCAGCACGAATAAAAGGATGTTGACACCAAATGTTATTGTCATTTTTATTTAAAAGAAATAACGTAATGAATATTAAAAGATGTATGGCAACACTTAATACACTAGCGGGAATTCTAAACATGTATTGTTTTTAAATAATTTGTGATTATGATGTTGAATTTTATGCGTTGTAGTTGAAAATACAAAATAGTGTACATCATTTTAGTAATGGTTTGGTTTATTTGATTATGGCAAAACACTTGAGGGTTATGTGGCAGGAATGCCTTCGTGGAGGACTTTCTAAAGAAAACTGGCTCGTATACATGTTACACATGGGCAAAACTACGAAAATGCCCATGCAGCCAAACCTGCTCACTGACGGGTTTCGAACCTCGGACCGAACTAACAGTGTTTAGTGACTTTACCGCTAGGCCGCTGGTGAGCAACCATTTTAGTAGTAAAACTTAACATTTATATGATGAACTAAAAGAAGACTGAAAAAAATTAATGGCAGCTTTTAGTACTGTATAGACACTGCCCAGACGGTATAGTGGTTAAGAAAACCTACTTTAGCACCGAAGGGCCCGGCTTCGAATTCCGGAAAAGGCATGGATGTTTGTATAGTGCCTGATAGTCTGTAGTGATGTATAGTGTCTGATAGTGTCTGTAGTGATGTATAGTGTCTTTGCGGCATGGAGTCACTCTAAATATGCCGTGAGCCAAAAGTCCTCTCGAGAGGTTAGTGGTAGGGGAAAGACTCTCGTTGTAGGATGGTAGTGGCAGGATGAAAGACTCTCGGACCTGCCCCTCCCCTCTCCGGGGTGCTCTCTATCAAAATTGGGTTGGAACTGAGCGAAGTCGTACTGTCACCTGTGTGGTGCTCAAGGCTTTTGCCAATGATAGATCTCCTTGCCATGATGAAGTTCATGGTCTTGTTCTCATGTTATTGTCAGACAAGTGAGATAAGTTACAAAACATTAGAACTGTATGGGAAATTAAAAACATATGCTGTTTTAAAAAATTCCGTGAATTTGCTGTTAAATTTTATATGGGGTAAGTTAAAGAAAGAGATGCATAATAATTAAGTTAAATGACAAAAAAAGTAGTGCAGGTCATCTTGTTAAGAAAACTGAACATTCATATGAACTAAGACATAGCTGCAAAATGTGAAAAATATCTGAAAAAACAACACTGTATCGAGGAGTCTTTAAAAGTTTTGAGGGGGTTTACCGTTGAATTTTTTGTGGAAAGTACGATAAAAGCGATGCTTAATAAAAACTTAGGGAAAAAAAAAATGTTGCGCTAGCAGGAGTGAGTGCAAAAGCAGACTGGTAAACTACGAACTCAGCGAGAGCATAAAAAACCTTAACAAACCTTCTAGCGGGACGTTAATCTGAATCTTTTCAGATAATTTTTTTTCTTTAAATACAGTGCCAGTTGATCTGTAACCCGTTTAATTTAAAACCGAATAGATTTCCATTGTTATCGCAAGTGATAAATACAGGTATTGACCGACGAAGCAACGAAAAACGTCGCGGAGAATAGACAGCATTCTAGTAAAATGTTGCAAGTGTTTTTTATTACTTATTTAATTCTAGAATAATTAAAGCTCCCTAAGATTTTGTTAGCACCATCCCGTGAAACTCTTGATGTATGGAAGTCCGATATCAAAATGAGAGCGGCAGTAAAAACGGAAATCGCCCTGTCCTCATCAGCTTGTGACCATAAATGGTCGCTGTGGGAAGTTCAGACTCGGCTGTTTGTTGATGGGAGGAAAAGTAACATCAGCAGAGGAGCCAAACACTGGATGTACACAGGAACGAGAGTTTAAAGGAAAAAAAAAAAAAAAAAATGTAGCGTTTCTGGAGAGTGGTTGTGCGCGAGAGAAGAAAAATCCGAAATCGAAGTCTTCGCCGACCGAAAATGAGTTTTAAAACGCGGGTTCGACATTTATTTTGAGGCCCAAATGAGTTTGCCCTGACAGGCGAAAATTGGGGGCCCCTCTCTTCTGGTATCGAGTTCCAATACAATATTCTTTGCATAAAATATTAGAGATGCCTCTTTAAACGCAAGCTGTTTCAACAGTTTTCTGCGGTTGCCAAAAAGGATGGCTTAAAAAAATAAATATTAATAAACTATAATATGGCAAACAAGAAATTGCTTTTCGATATTTTCCGAGATGAGAAAGAATAAGAGGAAAAAAAACGCCTGTTGAGGGCAGTATTAGATTTTAAAATGCCAGGATTACTTTTTTATGCGAATAGGCAGAAGGAATTGAAGTTTTTTTACCCGAATATTCGTCTAAAAGGTTGATAATTGAGAGAGTCAATGGAGAAAATTTTTACAGCTTCATCGATTGCAGGAGACGTTTTAAAAGTCTAGCGAGTCAAGGACGCCCCGCGACTAATAATAGGGTTTATCGACCATAATTAGGGTTTGTGTGATGGATACGTGTCATTTAGACATCTTTTAAGAATGCATTTCCGCAAATGCTTTCTTATGAAAACAAAGAATCTAAATTTTTAATTCTCAAACGACATTTTGCACTTTATTCGGAAACAAACCGATGCAAGTAATCTCAACTGTGTTGAGTTTTGAGTTAGGCTGTAATTTGGCTTTACTCAAAATTCCGCAGTTTTCTTGCTTTCACCAATGGAAAGAAATTCGGCTAATGTTTTCGGCCACTCAGTGTTTGTTTCTTGTCATAACTGTAGTAGGAACGTACAGAAGTGGTCTCAAACTCAAACAGCATGGCGGCTGAATCCGCACATTCTGTTGTTACTTGTCTGACAGTAACATCAGCCCAAGCCCACGAAAATCCCCGTGGCAAGAAGCCCAAGATAAGCCTGTCATTGGCAACAGCGTTGAGCACCTTGCAGATGACAGTATTATTTAGCTCAGTTCTGCCCCCAAGTTTGATGGAGAGCACCCCGGGAGGGACGGGTCCGAGGGACTCCCACTTCTCTTCCCTCCACTAAACCACACGAGTGAGTGAGTGAGTGCACCGCTATGATGGCTTCCGACCACGGACATGAACCAAACGGAATTATATACCATCACGGCGGGGAAGACTCCAGAGTAACAAGGTTGAATATTATATACTAATAACAGTTTTTACATATTGTTTACTGCAAGGCACTAAGCGTTATTCTGGTTATCTGCTTTAAGTTCTGAACTTTTGAAACATTATAATATTATCCACGGTTGTTTCTCCTTAGGCAGTGTCTTGACATTTTCTCTATTTTATCAAGTGCTATTCTGTTTTTGAGTGTGTTAGTCGTCCACATTGCCCAGGCACAGTCCGCTGGTTTCTTCAAGTGCCAGGTTTTTGTATGTACACAATGGAAGTAATAATGGTCCGTGTCGCCTTCCTCTCCGCATTCGCAGAAAGGAGTATCCCTAAGTCTGAATCTGTTCAGGTATACTGGGAATGGTCCATGACCTGTCAAGAACTGTGTTAGGCTAGCACAGTGGGTCTTTAATTCCATGTTAACTTTTGGCAGTAAGCGAAATGTCCTTCGTCCTACCTCTGCCTCTGTCCATCTACTTTGCCAATTTTGTAGCAGACTTGTCAAAGTTGTTCGCTTAATATGAGACCAAGGAAGTTTAGTTGGTCTTTC
Organism: Stegodyphus dumicola; assembly: GCF_044657685.1. Taxonomy (NCBI): domain Eukaryota; kingdom Metazoa; phylum Arthropoda; class Arachnida; order Araneae; family Eresidae; genus Stegodyphus; species Stegodyphus dumicola. The sequence goes on along the minus strand of NC_140775.1, from coordinate 16,443,055 downwards.
TAATATATCCGTGCAGATGGCTGCCTGCTTGGCCAGTAGGTCAGCGGCTTCATTGCCTTGAATCCCTGTGTGAGCGGGAACCCATTTTAAAGTGGGTCTTTGCGAAATAGGCATTGTCAGAAGCTGTTTCTGAATTCTGTATACCAATGGACTCCGGCTGTTTTGACTTGCGATAGCCGCCAGACTTGATGCCGAATCACTGAGTATGGAGAATTTCTCCTGTTGACATGTGTTTGCATATCTAATTGCAGCACTGATAGCTAGAAGCTCTGCTTGGTATACCGAGTTGTTCGAGCCTAATTTCCTTTTCCACTCGAATGTTACAACTCCATTTTCTAGTCTACAGAAGGCGCTGCCCGTGCCGTTCTCAGTTTTGGAGCCATCTGTGAAAAGGTTATTACTGTACCTCTGAATTGGTTAGTCGTTTATACTGACACCGTCAGAGAGATTAAAAGCTGCTGGATGAAAGTTATTGCAGTTGTTTTGCTCCTCGTAGTCCGAGTGGTGATAACCATGACCCCAGAGTGTTGAAGTTTGACCCAGCCTGGTAACCCTTACGATAGCTGCCTCCCTTTCTACTATCAAATCTAGGGGAGGAATTCCTGCTAGTTGTTGTAGGGCTAGTGTTGACGTGGTACGGTAGGTCCTGCATACTTGAAGTAGCTGCTGTCTCTGAATAGAGAGCAGGGATCTTTTCATATGAGAGGTAAGTTCGCCACCCCAGATTGCTGCTCCATAAGTTATTAATCTTTCTGTAATGGTTCTATGCCAAATTTTTAGTAGCTTAGATGAGATACCCCATTTATGTGAAGTCATGCGTCTCATGTTGTTGCTTAGGATGCTAATTCGAGTCTTAAGATTCCTGACATGTGGCATCCAAGAAAGTCTGTTGTCGAGTAATAGCCCAAGATATTTCAATTGGGGGAAACATTTTACCGGTATCCCATGGAGTTTAATGCTTGGGTTGCATCTTAGCTGCCTGCTGCGTCCTATGAGCAAAGCTTTAGTTTTCTCTGCCGAAATCTGAAGCTTATGTGCTCTGGCCCATTGGGAGAACAGATCAAGACAGTATTGAGATCTCGTTTCGAGGTTACTCCTTCCTGCCACAACTAGCATAAAGTCGTCCGCATAGGCTATGATTCGAGCGTATTCTACGCTCTCAAACTGACGAAATACCGAGTTTGCCACTATATTCCACAGTGTTGGTCCAAGGCATGACCCCTGTGGGCATCCTCTAAAGTTTTGCCTGATTTTAGGAATAACGCCACTTTTGCCAACTTCATATTTTTAGGAAAGTACTGATGTTTCCAGCAAGCTGAAATGACCGCAAGGAATAGTTTAGGGAATTCCCGGTGTATCTCTCTAATGATGATATTATCAATTCCATCCGGACCTGGAACTTTTTTGGGTGCCAGAGTACGTATGATGTAATCCACTTCCATTTGCGTAGGAGGGAGTTCGCCTCTTCTGGTAACTTGGCGAAATTTCATACTGTAGATTTTTCTCGCTTCCTCTTGCTCCTCTAAGAAATCCTCTTCATCATCATCATAAACCACACGAGAGAACTTTCGGCTCGCCGCATATTTAGAGCGCCGCCTTTACAAACTTCCATCCCTTTCCTGGGATTCGGGCCTAGGCCGTTCGGCACGGCAGTCAGCGACGCTAACCACTATACCGGGTATGCGGGCCACACAATCTCACTTTTTTTCCCCTCAAAATGAGATATTTATTAATAACATAAAATATTTTCAATTATTTAAACTTCAACTCCAATTATCATCAATTTATCAAAATACAGATAAACAATAATAATGTCGCGGAGGAAAAAAATTCAATTTTATATTTATTTCTATCTGAAATGTTAAGTTTGTGACCTATAAGACATTTTTTATTGGTTATATTTTGTTATTCAAATATATTGACAACTAAATATCTGGTTGAAGAGAAGTTTTCCACAAAAAAAGGTTCTTAATAAGGTTAGAAGGAAAAAAAAAAGAAAGCAGTACCTTAAATGCGGGTATCCAAATCAATGATTTTCTGCCAATGTTTTGGTAGTTTTCCAAATCCTTCGGCCCAGAAGCTTGGTGGCCGCGAGTCCAAAAACAGATCAACCTCATTTCGGACGTCCTGGACAGAATGGAAAATAACACCAGCAAGATGTAGCTGCAGGTGGAAAAAGGTAGAAGCCCGAAGGAGCGATGTTGAGGCTATATGGTGGGTGTGGCAAAAGATTCCATTCGAATCCCTTTAGAATGCAGCCGCTGAATGCAGATACATGTGGTCTTGCGACCCAGAACTCAATTCGACGTTTTTTCTTGATAGCAGCGTCAACAGGGACTAGCAACCCACTGTACACTTTACTGTTGAGGGTTTTACCTTTTTGAAGATACTCTTTGTGGATAATACAGCGGCAATCCCACCAGATACAAAGCATGATCTTTTTGTTAGTCAAATTTAGCTTTGCGACTCTGCCGACGGGAGCATTGAGCGCAGACCATACCTCTTTTTGGCGTATGTTGTTGAAGTAAATATACCTGTCATCACCAGTAATGATCCGAGCTTTGCGACTCTGCCGACGGGAGCATTGAGCGCAGACCATACCTCTTTTTGGCGTATGTTGTTGAAGTAAATATACCTGTCATCACCAGTAATGATCCGGTCCAGAAGTGTTTCCTTGAGTTAATATTCGAGTAGATTAGTGCAAGCCCCGAACACGTTTGTTTAAGTCGGCTCATAACGTCTAACTCCTTAGCAAGCTCTTGAGTAGCTGCATAGTGATCTTCCACAAGTTCTCGCAGGCGGGCTTCATCAACATCAGTAGGCCGGCATGAACGTTCTGCTTCTTGAATGTCATAGTCCTTGTTTTTGAGCTTTCGGTACCAAACTTTCACAGAGTCATATGATACAACACTAGTACATAAAGCTGTACACTGTTGACATTCTGTGGCTGACTTTTTGCAACAGATCGGGAAGTAAATGATGGTTCTAATTTGGTAGCGTGATAGTTCCATTTCGGACATCTTGTACTTAATGATAACAATATTTTTTAAAGCAAGTTTCTTTCTTTCAGATCTCAAAAATCGTTTGACAAAATATGATTAAACACGCCAAGGCGAACTGTTTGCGCAGACGATATTTGCAGTGGCGGGAAACTTTCGTGAAAACCCAATATTAAATTCTTAGACTGGCATTTCCTTCAAATAATTCTACATGTTTAAGGAATAAATAATTAATCATAAAAAAAACTTTCTTTCATTTAAATTAAAAATCTGATGTGTACACCACATGACTTCCTTGTACGGAATATTAAATTATACGCATTTTTTCTTGCATTTCATTTAAACTTATTGAATTGAATTAAATCTACTTCGCCGACAGCGCATAAACCACAATAGAATAAATGCATTCTTTAAAATTCACTCTAATATTTGTTTACCATAGCGACACTCTGGCGCTAGATTCACTTAACAGTATTAATAATTATATAACAGTGAACTTATATAATAATTATATAACGGAAATTAAGTTAACTGTTATATAATCGAATAATTATATAACAGTTAACTTATATATTTCGTTCATATTATAACTCATAATGCACAAATTTATATCATTTAAAGAATATAATTATCTAATCGTTGCCACATATTCTATTCAAATACTATAATAAAGCTAGAATGATGTATAAAAGAAATTAAGTATACAAAACAAGAAAGAAACAGTTTTTCACACACGATTGAGTATTTCTCATTTAATTAATTCAGTTCTCACTTCGCGAGAAGGCAAAAATACATAAAAACTCAAAATATCTATATTAAAAATTACGAAGTAAATCTGAAACACTTATTTCCTCGAAAAAATTCCAGAAAGAATTAAGCATGATTTAATTGGCAATAATAAATGAATGCGTTATCTTTGTTGTTGCGAAGCTAAGTTTCTCTAGATTAGCAACAAATCCACTAGTCTCCTGTTTCATATGTAAACATCAATGGCCGCCATAAAAAAAGAAGGCTTAACGGCACTTAGACAACTTTAAAATTGTTGATAATTCTAAAAATATTGCATACAGATTTGCTAAAGTAATAAAAACCTTAACCGGAAGATAAAAACAACATAATACAATCATTTTTAAAGCAAAAAATGTACAATTTACAAACATATAAGAGTAAAGAAACTGAGATCACTGAGCCGGGTTACAGAGTGGATATCTATATACACATATTTATATACGTTTGGTTAGGCCGTTTTCAATCAAAATACGAGGTGCACATCTACATGTGATAGCAGTCCTATATACAAAATTTCAACGTTCTGAGGCTACTCGTTTTTGAGTTATGCGAGATACGTACGTACGCACGTACGTACATACGTTCGTACAGACGCCATGAAAAATTCTCTTCAGAATTCATTTTAAAGCAGTTTTATATTTTTTTGAAGGAAAAGAGTATTTTATTCTGTCCTTACGTACAGATATCACGTAAAAACATCGTTAAATCGTATTCGATAGCGTTAAAAATTGATATTTTCGTTGAAATATGCTGCCTGAAACTTTTCGCGATTACGATACTTCCCTTTTACTTCGTACAAGGAAGTAAAAATAAACAAATAATGAAATCAGCAAAAACTTTTCCCTTCACTTACTCAAAAGGTGGAAGAATGTAGCACCGACATCACTTCTTTTTCTGGCATAATCCGTCATGTTTGTGTTCGCTTCCAGTTAGTTAAAAAAGCTTAAGATCAAGGTACCTTAAGTTTAACGTAGCTTAAGCTCTGACAGTGATAATACAGCCTTTTTCTTATTGAATTTAATATTTGCATTGTGTGTTTTCATATTTTTACATAATTACTTTTCTAACTCAGCTCAGTTTAATAAAAGATTCCACTAGCTTAATTATTTTAATAATTACTTAAATTTCAACTTTTTAGTTCATCTTTGAGTTGCGTAACGCAGATGATGTAGCTAATTCGGAACTTGAACTCAAAATTTCGACAACTGAAACCTTTGTCTTAATAGGCTGCCATACTGGATAACTTGGCAACATTTGCTTCTAGCTCTCTTGCCGTTAAGACATATTTCCGTTAAGACCATACTGACTTGACGCTTAGCCTCTGCTAGCTATTGTCCATTGGTCTAAAATATAATCTGCATAAAATTGTGGAGTTCGCAGCGCATCCACAGTGATAATGTGCAAAGAAAGAGAATATGCGACCTAAGAATTAATTATGAAGGAATAAAATTATGTGTGGAACTTACGGCTACGTTCATCTTCGAGTGCCATCTAGTAGTGATTTATTTTAATTTCCTAATAGTCATTTTTGAATGAGCTTTCCTTTAAATTCTTATTTTCTCACCTACAATTCTCTGCCAAAATGAGTTTTCAGGCTAGAGTTTTCTATAAATGAGGTAGAACCAGTATTTAAAAGAAAGTCTCCGTCACATCCGTAGAAGAGTTTAGAAGCTCTTAGTGGAGCGTATTCTTCCTTCTGGCCACGTCGTCGCTTTAAGCCAAATATTGCCACATGTATTTTTGCCGGTGAGCTTTAAATAAGGGCCATCTCCGTTAGTTATTTCTATACAGCTTCGGCTAGTTTTAATTTTGTTAGCATTAGATTCGTTTCTTATTTTCTATCTTAAGTTAAAGCCCAAATGGAGGCTTCCTGTAATCCCGAGAAGGGACATATGCGAATCATTATTGAGTTAAATAAAAGTGTAATTTAACCCTTTTTCGGAAGTGTCTTTTCTGCGTGAACTCAGCGATAGTTCGCTAAACAGTTCATAAGTAATCTAGCTTCCAAGAGAAAAAATTATGAGCTTTCTAACTGCATAGTAAAGCCTCTCTGAGTTATTACGACGCAAAGAACTATCGGCAATCCGTCGCAGCTTTCTCCAAGTCATCCTTTTACATATCTACGTATTTTAAAAAAATGTGCAAAATAAGTAGTAAATTCAGTAAGTAATAATTCGACTCCTAATTATGCGCAATCTCTTAATACACATCCTATAAGTCTATTACTTTAAAATAGCGCATGTCAAGGTCTTTCCAATTCTTCCTTATATACGTTTTTAACGCGTGTGGTCATCATCGCTCAGCACTTGTTTCCACCACCCCTCATTTCAGACTATAGTCATAGACACTCTAGTCAATCTTCATTCGAATATCGTTTCGCAAACCGGAATACGCTAAATAGAAATAAAATGGGGGGGGGGAGAGTGCACAGTCTTCGGCAATTCTAGTCAGCCTGGTTACAATGCAAGCGGGAGGTAAAGTGCCCATTCTAAAATAGCAGACTATAACAAAAGTAAAAAAATTGGCCAAAAGAAACATAAATTACAGGTAGGCGGAAACACCAGAAAACAGTGCTGCTGTTAAAGTTGCCAACTCTCTCTTCTTAATTCTCATTTTTGCTCGATATTTCAAACCCTATTAATTTAAATATCTAGCAAAACTGGCCGAAGAAACAGAAATACCGGACAGAATGAACATAAAAAAAAATGTGTTTATTAAAATAAACCTTAAAAGAATTACTTTGGAATAGTTCTATTCGAATGCCGTAAGGAATAAACTTGGATTTTAAAAATTCTTTCTAAATTAAAGGAACGCGGAAAAATATCTAAAACAATTCCCGAGTCTCACGCGGTGCATTCATAATAAAAACTCGGCTCTGACAACAAACCACTGCAGCTCGGAAAATGCCATTCGGACACTCCAGAGATGAATTCTACAATTAGCAGCGAAGAGCGCCGTTCGGTTTCCGTCCATTAACTCGTCCGGCAACACCACGCGGGATTCACACCAATTTTACAGCTGGCACTTGGCAATGCCATCATTAGCAGGACGAGCCGGACCTTTTCCTGCGACAGCCGCGAAATCTCGCTGCTAATTACGCTCCCGGACTCTCAACAGGACACTACGACAACTACGTGCTGCTGCGGAATCTATTCACACCGTATCTATATTTATCTATATAGAGGCGTGTGGAACCTGCTGTGGGGATGCATAGCCTTTGCAGTGAGAAACGACAACTTTGGAAAATAGGTTCAGACTGACAATGCTTAATCGGAAATGCACAAAGTGAGAGATGGTTTTGTCAGATGGACAGAGCGAGCTGAGAGACTAGATTACGCAAAATGTAGATTCGAGGCTCGAAAGTTTTCCCAGGGCCCGATATCCGCAATGGCAAAAGGGGAACGTGCCCCGCGCCTCCACTTTCAAGAGGCGTTCAGATACTCTGACAGTATTTAAAATGTGACAAATTTCTTACACTTTTACAATTCTGGGTTTTTAAAAATATTAAAATTAGAAGCAGGAACAAAATTTTAATTTCCTGTTACACCCTTGTCTTACTTTAACATTCAGACACTTTCTAGTTGTTTTTTATATTCACCGGCAGATATTATCATAAGGTTTGCGGATAGTTTTTCTGATAGATATTATTGTAAAGTTTGCGGAAGAAAGGAATCACTAGTTTGTGTAACATAATGAACAGAAACTATCAGAATAACAGACTTTTTTCATTTAATTTTTTAATTCTATCTTTTATTCATATACTTGATTATTAAACTAAGCATTGCGTAACTTAATGTATTTCTCAGTATAACTCATTTATATATTTGATCTTATTTTTGTTATTGAATTAATTAATATTTTAATCAATAAGAATTTTCTTTAATTATTTTTTTTTTCAATTTTTTCCTGAAAAAGAAAAATACCCTAAAATTTAAAATACATAAACTTATATTTTGTTCTATACCTAGTTAACCGTAACTATAAAAACAAGATGTACAAAAACGTAAAATACACTTTTTGTTTCAATAGCTATGATATCATGAAATGTTTCATATAACTCGCATCGGGAAAGTAGTTTTGCCCACGTGTAACATATACACGAGCCAGTTTCCCTTAGAAAGTCTTCCTCGAAGGCATTTCTTCCCTTAGGCAGATAGCCTTCGAGTGCTTTGCCATAATCAAATAAACCGAACCAAAGGCATCAGTAAAGTTAATAGGGTGTGGGTAAGGAGAGGGAGAAGTACAAGGGCTCCATAAGAAATTTCTAAACCATTCTCTCACCATTTCAGACTTATCAGCCCAATAATCACGTTTGAGAAAATAAAACATATTCCTGCGTTCTACGGGTTCCTGGATTTGGAGTGACTGACGACAACATTTGACGAAGACTCAAAACGCAATTTATTAGCCAGGAGAGTTCCAAAGACACGTTTACAGCTGTCAAAAAACTATGATAAACACGCTAAAACAATCAAAAACACAGCCTTCAGATTAGCAGGCTAAAATAGTGGAGACATCCTTCAACGCAAAGCAATAAAGTACAGCCCCCGACTCGGTTCGGTCGCTCTCGGAGCTCAAGACTACACTGCTGAACTCAATGTACTCTCGATACTCTCCACGATACAGCTCAAAATAACTCGACTGCTACTCCCTGTGCAGGCAGAGTTTATATAGCTTTTCACCTGCCTTCGAGAACATTCTGGGGTAAACCGGTAAGAATTCATTCCAGAATGTTCTCGTTTCTCTATGGTATATCGCCAATTTTGTCGCTAGATGTTGCCAAATGGGCGATTTGCCAAATCCGGCAGTCCTGCCTTTCCTTCCCACTTTCGGGACACCCTAGATCCGCTTTGCGGAGAAGCTATCTTATCGCAGCTGGGCCATTCGTAACAATATCTTTTTTGAATTGGTACATTTGAGCATCTTTACAACTTCATATTTTTGAATTGGTGCATTTTGAGCATTAACCCTCAATAAAATTTTGACATCTTTATCAATACTGACTGGGCAGCCGACCCACAAGATGCATTTTTCAGCCTTCTGTCAGCCTCATCATGTCTAGTCAACAAAATAGCACATACAATCCTTTTAACGGGAATGATGGCGTTAGGAATCCGTCTAAGTAGACAAGCGGATGACATATGACATCACTGGGCATACAACTCCACAGTTCGTTGGATCAGTTGTTTATATCTGATATTTTTTAACACGTTTAAATGACTTTTATTCCCATTTTTTTTAATAAAAAGTTGTAACCAATCCTTTAACATAAACTGATGGACTAACTGTGACAACAAGGCTGACCTCTGGTGAGTAGCCAGAGAAGTACTTCAGTAAAAGTCAAAGTGTCCCACTTGATAGGTTGTACCAGACTCTTGCTCTGTAATTTTTTTAAAGTTAAATGCAATGTCCGTGTGTAACTTAAACCTATTAATAAATACTTGTTACACTATACAGGATTCTTCTATGACCCTATCTAAAACGACCACATCACAAAGTTAAATAATTTAATGTTGTCATTAAAATTATCTTTAACATTTAAGCTACCGATGTGTAAGAGGACAGTGTTTCCCATAAACTTATAGTATATTTTTTATACAGTAAAACCTAAAATTAATTCCAATATGAGAATCCAGAGGTCTATTAATCAAAAACGTGATTTTAATTTTATTTTAATATTATTTAATTAACAGGTAAACACCTGAAACCACTTATCACAAATAATGAATCTTAACTTCTTACGCCTCCATCACCGTTCTAATAACAGTCGTTGTTCTGTTTGAGGAAAACCATATGGCTCACACATGAGCCAGCCGCTAAAGCCTTAAAATATTCGTGAGTGGTTTCCAAAAACTACACAAAATTAAATTTATTAGTCCAAAGGGACAATTTGCCCTGAAGAACTATTAATTTCGGTTTGGCATTTTGCGTTGGTTCACTATAAATGTCGATCCACTTTTCAAATTGTTGCCACCAAATATTATCGAACTGTGTTATATTTAAAGAAATTAAATAATGAAGAATCTGCATAAATATATATAAATTGCTCGCATTGGAATAAAACAACGGTACTTACAGCCATCAAATTTTCAATAACGAAATCTTCCACCGAATATGGGCATCTGGAAGCCTAAATTTGGAATTTGTTTTATTATCGATTTCATATTTTGTAACATTTTAACGAATTTTTGATTAGCAAACTCAACGATTTCAAAGCGAGCAATGGCAACACTTTACGGGGGAAAAAAGCATTTTTATCTTCAGAGCGCGAAACTGTGTATCGGAAATTATAAAGCTTTGTTCATTTTAAAATTATTTTGCGATATTGCTGTTGAATTGAATTTTATGGTTTAAGTGTGAAGAGCATGATATTTAATAAATAAAGGTAACACACAAAACGTTAAAAAACGCCCCTTTGGGCGTAATGTAAAATGAAAGCTTTCAGATTTTTTTTATTATTAATTATTATAATTTTACAAATGGCATATCATTATTTTTACCTTAGAAAATCTGTAAGATGTTTTTTTTGACTAAGCAATTATTACGATTTAAGCCTTTACTATTTCTTCTTTTGTTTTGTGTCGTCATTTGAATGCAAATAAGGTTTGTGTGTATATAAGCTGAAGGTTCTGAATGTTTAGTTTATAGCTATTGGCGGCGCGTTTTTAAAACACTGTTGAATTTTATTTAAAATTATTTCGGGTTTAGCGTTTTGCTAGCCGATGCTTTAAAATACACATCTATAAAATTTAAGAAGTCTATTTTGTGTTCAGTTTCAGACTACATTATCTGCCTTTGAATTTAAACTTCGTTATGTTGAATTAAATACCCACAAGTCGTGAAATTTTCGCCTGTAGCACAAATTGTGCCAGTTCTGTTCAAATGAAAAGGTTAAAATAACTTTTCAATTTCCTTGCGCGAAGCAAAGGAGATAATGTAATCCTGAAAAATTTTGAATATCATATTTTAACAGGAATATCCATTCTGACGGTAGAATAATTCGAGGGAATAAGTTTAAATGAGGTGCAGCAAAAAAATGTGTAAAATTTAATAGATCGTATAAAGAAGTCATGTGGTGACTGTATCATATTTGTTTTTAATTCTTCAGTATCTGAGAATTGTTTAAGATGTAGCGGCAACTCAGTGTCAATCTAGCAGGGTCTCTTAGTTACAACAGACCCCTATACAAATCTTTCGTAATTTTTACGTGCAGCAATATACTTTGTAACATTAAATAAACGAACTGCGGAAACATTTAACGATTTCCGCGCCAAAAAATTGTTTTGATAAATGAATAGTTCCATAAATGTTTTAAAAAGTATGTAGTTATTTCCAGTAAATATAATGTAGCTAATTCTTCTAAGCGATAAGCTGTGAAATTTAGATGGTTTAACATTTTAATTTGCAAAGATATATTAACCACTTGCGCTACGACTAAACGGTTGCGGTGCCGTGCGCTACAACATAACAAGCGATAAAGTGTCTCATTTACGCCGCTCCGCGTCTGCCATTGCAATCCAGAGCTGTAACTCGAGAAATAAACAATCTCGTTGTTAGGCGACGTGTGCACCACGTTATTTTCATTTTTGCGATAAATGCCTATCGACGTGGTGTTCACGTCGTTCGCGGTTTGAGACAAAAGCATCTCGACGTGCGTGGCACGTCTTTTTAGCGCAAGTGGTTAAAGTCATCTTCAGTTTTGCATATTTAAGTACCTCATTGAAAAATCAATCGAAACTCGTCAAGAAAAAAAGAGTGAAAGAAGTTTTTGAACGATGTTTTCTCTCAAAGAATATAAAATATAAATAGGTGCTTCAAACCAACGTGCTTAGAGCAGACTGAGTAAGCATGACGTCACAAAAATAAAGCGCCGAGGAAATATTAACAACGTGACGTCACGACTTATCATGGTTGGCCATACAGCATGCGGATAAGACTACGAAACATATTATTAAATAAAATAATAGTGACATTGAGAACAAAATATCAACGTCCGGGGCTCATAAAAGTGTCTTTAAACATAAGTTAGTAAAATACCTTTGAAACTTCCATTGGTCTTCTAGGTTTTACCATGTGGTATTGTTACTACTTGCATATTTCCATGTACACTGCTCAAAAAAAAAAAAAAAAAATGGGACAGTGCTATATCTCCCGTTCTACTGGGGCGATTGACAAAATTCAAACTACGTTTTTCATGTCTCGAAAGCGCGACTTAGGATATATATTAGATTTATATATAGTACTATTCTAACATAGGTATTTTGACACAAAATCGGACTTTTTCTGAAATAACATACCAATTTTTTTACATATTTCGATTCTACGACTCAAATTATGCCAGAATACCAAGTTTTGTAAAAATCGTACGAATAGTTTTTAAAATATTAGCTCTCAAAATTTTAGCTACTCAATGTTAATTGAATTTGGCAAATATTTATTAATATCTCTTTTTTTATTAAACTTTTTTGATTTTTTCTCTCACATTTCGAAATTTTGGTTCATTCTAAATAAAATTTACCCATTTTTTGCGTTTTATTTTTTTAATTTTTATTTTTAAATAATTTCTATAGATTTTTCGAAAAAAAATTTGAATTATAACCTATAAAATTTTTACCATCATCTTAAAGTAGGTGTATTTTTAAGCATATCTGCAAAAAATTAGACTTTTTTACTCAAAATTTTCTAAGATATACACGAATTTACATAATTTCGCGTTTTGAAATTTGGCACCTTTTTTTTGAGCGATAATAACGCCAAATGTGGTCTATGGAGTTTTGTTACACTGAATTGCCACAGCTATTTTTAACCTTAAACTTCAAGTAAAATTTTACGGAGAATTAATTATATGACATTTTTTCCCTCAATGATGCGTAATAAATATTTATTAATACTATATGAAAGGCTATTTTTTTAAATTATAGATGATATTATTCAAATTTTTAACTATTTTTTTTTAATTTCTCTCGTATCTTTTCTTTTTTTAAAAAATTTAAGAGTGAGTTTTTGTAAGAGTAAATTTTTACCTTCGGCGTTTTATCGTCTGCTACTTTACTTCGTTTAAATCGAATTGTCTAAAACAGAGAATTTTCGTTTGATATTTATTTGAATTTTATGACATTAACTGCATAATTTATTTCTAAACAAACTGTTGCTTTTGAAGTGGCTGAATGAGCGGCTGATACTATTATCCATATTTTTAAAGCACAATATATTTTTATAGAAACGTAATATTTAGAATAATCATTTTTTATAAAAGTCAAATTATGATATAAACATACAACCCTCTAGAGACTGAATTAATGGAAGTTCAATGGTTATGTAGAAATGATCTGCAGCTACTTAATGGCTGGATAAGTCAGCAGATTCTGTGGACACGTAAGAATAATTATATAAACGACACCAACATTCTGGATTCAATAAACAACGAGGATACGATGTTTACTAAATGAATTTAAGAAGTTTTAAAACATAAAAAATCAACTCATTTTTTTCCTAAAATGTATTTTTGTGCGTAGCGTATTTTCATAATATCCTTAAAATTCTAATTTAGAATGTAATTGTCAAGAACTGAATCCTAATCATCAGTAATATAATAAGTAATTATTACTGTTATTAATAAATCCTTCTTATAAAGTAATTGCAAATATTTCAAAAAACTTTCTGTCTGAATGCAAACATTTTTCTATGCAAATATTTTTAATTTTATATTAATCGAGATTGCACACCATATTACTTATTTCCACTTCAAATCTTACCGTCAGTTCTAGTAGAATTTACAAATCAATTATATTTTATTAAGAATTGAATTGGATTATTTAATTATGGCAAAGCACATGAGGGCTATCTGCCTAAAGGGAAGGAAGCCTTCGTGGAGGACTTTCTAAGGGAAACTGGCTCGTATACACGTTACACATGGGGAAAACCACGAAACCGCCCATGCAGCCAGCCCGTTCGCGGGATTCGAAACTCGAACCGAACTGCCAGTGTTCAGCGTCTTTACCGCTCGGCTGTTGGTGGGCTATTTAATTAGGGAATGACCATCTAAGTTAAGAAACAGCGTACCGTAACAACATTTCAATTATTGGTTCCGTATCTTTCATGTTACTCCCGATTGGCTGGCTACATGATTTTTAATGAGTATTCGGATTTTACTAGTAACTTCACTTGGAAATCGCGCTTAAACTAGTTTAGTTGGTTATTTGAACATAGAAAGAACATGGGAGCTATTTGATTAAGATGCTTTCATAGAGAATCTTGGTAAAGAGAACCTAAAAAACTACGAAAACCAACCATGCAGCCTGGGTTAGACTGAGCAGAAAACAATTAGTATTTAACAATCTTTTCTTTTTTAAATGCTAGGCAACTGATGAGGCTCCAATTAAATCTCCAATTTAATATTTTATTTGTAAATATTTAAAATATTGTTGTATTCTTTGACACAAAAAGCAGAATTTAAGTTTTGTTAACTCGTTAGTAAACTACCAAGCCGTAGTGCAAATGAATATTCAATTTCTTTGGCTATAATTGTATTCATTTAATATTCTTGGAATATGAGCTAAAGAAGGAACGTTCTCGGAAGATTAAAGAAGTGTTTAAATCCAGTGATATTAGGTTTGTCTTACAAGCTCAGGATCAAAACGATTCTGCAATTGCCCGAGTAGTTGACTTGTAAATGGATGTGAATTAAGCAGATGACTTTTAATCTTACGTTATTCAGCCAGAAAACGTATTCCAAATGTTTTGTATTGCATGACAATGCATCTTTTCATTATTCAATAACCAGTCGGAGAACCGCTTGTGTTCGGAAAATAAGTATGTATATTCAATCGTCCTGCATGTTCTTCAAATTTGTCTTCTTGTGATTTTTTTTTCTTTCTCAAAAACTAAAGTTGCCTCTCAAAGGAAAGTTTTTTGACATTGAAGAGACAAAATGAATATGACATCTACTTTTAGAGGCATGTGAAAAACAGATCTCTACAAACCTTCTCTTCCATTACATGTTGTGCAGTCAGACAAAAAGTTACATCAGCGTAAATTCTATAATCTATTTTTATTACACTCTGATTACTTTATTAACATACAGTGAATATATACTAAATCTTTAACTTTAGCTTAAGTAATTCGGAATTTTTGACGGAATTGTTGTCGGAACTAGGACTTAGAAGATAAGTCAAATTAAATATTTCGATAACCCAGTAAATTTCAAGTTCGAAATTTCAATATTTTATTTTCGGAGGGAGGGGAAATGTTTTCAGTTTTGGTCCATTATACTAAGTATATTTGCTTCGATTTTTTACTTTTCCATAAAAGCGAAAATTTTACGCATGGTATACATATAACGCATAGCTTCAAATTAAAATTTAATAATATACAGAGTGGTTATAATTAAAGTTCCACATTGAAACGGTCATAAAAGGAAAACTACTGGATCAAATGTTATCAAACTTGGAAATTGTGTAAAGGAGGTCATGGGAATTTATTTTCCGCGAAAAAAAGGAAGTTCGAAACCTTACCACCAGGGGGGGAAATGGCGCCGTATGCAATATTGTTAAACGAAATATGGGTCGGAATCTAACTTAACCTTTTGTTAAACGGGTTTAATATGTTGTATACCCTTAAGAAACTTTGAAGTAGGCAAATTATTATTTAAAGACGTTAAATTCGGTAAATGTCGAGTGCGCCATCCCTGTAAGTGAGAATTTCGTCCGTGAAAACCACGAATTAGCGATTAGAAAATGTGAGATCGCAAATCACTCTCACAAGTGCGTACAATCTGGAAATCGTTTTCTTACAGATCGCTAATTTGTAATTTTTTAAGCCTGAATTCGGCACTAAAACATGAAGATACTGATTCAAAACGCTTTTAATCGATTTGGGCCAAAGAAATCTCTCATGTTATCTATCTAGTTCCATTGCATTCTCCTACTGCATTCGATTGCATAACAGTCATTTCACACCGTTTACTGTTGAATGACAGCTAGTTTTATAACTGAAACATTTTTTTCTGAAGAGCAGTCGACAGCTGGACCCCTGCGATTGCAGCTCACTTAGAGCCAATATTAAAATGTTTCGTGATACATGAACTGCAGTAACGTGGCATTTTAGATACTACGATTTTTATGCAGGGCTGGGCACCACTTCAAGAGTGTCCCATAGTTACTTAGGCAACATTTCACGAATGAACGTCTTATAGGCCAACACTTCCCCTCTTCCCACCAGACCTCAACCTCTGTGACTTTTGTCTATGAGGTTATCTCAAAAGCACTGTTTATGGTGATAATCTAAACAATTTGGCAGAAATGAAAAATGTGATACACTGATAACATTCCTCCTGATATGCTCCTGATATACGAGCCAGTTTCCCTTAAAAAGTCCTCCACGAAGGCATCCCTCCCTTAAGGCAGATAGCCCTCGAGTACTTTGCCGTAATCTAATAAACCAAACCAAAACCAAACCTGATATGCTAAGAGCTGCTGTTGAGAATGCAGTAACATGATTTAACTTGCTTTCGGAAAATGCTGGACGCTACATTGAACATGCTTTGTAACACGTTTCGGAAAATATTAAACACATTTTAAACAGATGTTTTCGTGTCTTATTTTATTTAACAATATTGTATACAGCGCCATTTTTCCCCTGATGGTGAGTTTTTGAACTCTTTTTTTTTCCGCCGAAAATAAATTCTCATAACCTCCTTTACACGATTCCCAAGTTTGATAACATTTGGTCCGGTAGTTTTCCTTTTATGACCATTTCAAAGTGGAACTTTAATAATAACCACCATGTAAAGTAAGCTTTAAAAGTCTGACAGTTTGGTTCAAGTTCCAACTTTAAAAAAAATATATATAAATATAAATTTTTATATTAATTCTCTTAGAAAGCATGTTTTAAGAAGCTAATTTTTCTCTCGCGTTATAGATTGTATAAAAAACATGATCTTTAATATGATTTAGATTGTTTCAGCCGATATAAGAATCGGGTTACTCTGTGGTACAGAAAAAACCCTGCTGGACTGTTTTATTTCTTTGTCATTTAGCAAAAATCTTTTAATTAAAATATTTATCCTTTGGACTTCGCTTTAAACTTTATTTATAGCTAAAATGACTAGAAAATGAAAAGCTGTCTTTAGCTGAAACGCAATTCATATAATTGATATTTTAAAAAAATGACAAGAATGAAAAATGTATGGAAGTCTAGCAGTCGAAAAATCTTAATTTTCTTGTGTGAGCCCTGAAAATAACTGTAGAAGGAAAGAAGAAAATTAGGGAGAAAAGTAAGCAAAAATTTGCAGGGAAATTTGGCTGTCAGACGTACCAAGATGTTCAAAAAGTTGGACGCTTTCGAATATACTTTCAGGATACTTCAAAGAATTTAGGTGTTCAAAGAGAAAACACTTGGCCGAGTACACCAGCAAATACCATCAATTGAGCTTGTGTTAACAGAAACGACAAAACGATATCATTGCAGATTAAAGAGAAGAGCGACTGGTTTTAAACTATATGGTTGTGTAAATTACGTTATAGAACATCATATCGTATCATAAATGGTGAATCCCATGATTTCCTCAGTCGAATTATTTGAAGATTCAGGAGTTTATCCAGTGATGTATGTGGATGTCACTTAAAGATGTTTTTTTTTCCTTCCTGATGAAACAGCGGCCAAGCGGTAAAGTCGCTGAACACTGGTAGTTCGGTCCGAGGTTCGAATCCCGCGAACGGGCTGGCCGCATGGGCGTTTTCGTGGTTTTCCCCATGTGTAACGTGTATACGAGCCAGTTTCCATTAGAAAGTCCTTCACAAAGGCATCCCTCCCCTTAGGCAGATAGCCCTAGTGTGCTTTGCCGTATATAAATAAACCAAAACCTCTTGATGAAACCAGTCTTTCCTTTCATCTCATAGCTTCAAAATGTTTAGCCTCTAAAGACTGATAAAGGCTCTGACGAAATACTTCGTGAAGAACTTTCTAAGGGAAACCAGCTGTCATACGCGGTGCTCATGAGAAAATCCACGAAAACGCCCATGCAACCAGCCCGTTTACGGGGGTTCGAACCCCGGAGTGAACTACCAGTGTTCAGCAACTTTACCTCTCGGCCGTTTGTGGGCCTTTATGAAATGGAAGGCGATAACTTTATTTAAAATGATTGTCAGAAATACCAAAATGTTTCGAAAAGTTGGATACTTTTCAATATACTTTCAGAATGCTTAAAGAAACAGAGAAGAAAAATAAATTTTTTCGTAAAATTTAGTATTCGTATTTTTTTAAATTTAAAACTTTTCAATCTTATGGTATTTGATTCTTGCGATTTCAAAAATAAAATATTTGACTAAAATATGAATAACATTTTAAGAAATCAAATGTAGGATAAAATTGTGTAAAGCAATGGGCACAATGATAAAACTGTTTAAAGCAGTGTATGCAAGTCATCCTAAGTTAAAATATCGGTTATACATCTCTCTTATTTGTATATATTTTTCTGAACGGAACATTGAAAGGCGTGTAAAACTGTGGTTTACTGTATTTTCTCTTTTAATATAGTATGCAGTTTTCAAACGCATCGTAGTCTGGGTTACAAAGTATTCTTCCGAAAAAAACGCAGTTCAAATAAATAAAATCAAATTCTGGAAAATTGATATTAAATAAATGTATTTAAAATGCTCAGTTCGAAGGAATAAATAGAAAAATTTAAAACAATTATCTTAAGAGACAATGCAACACAAACAATTAAAATAAAAGTATAAAAATTTAAAAATGACCTAAAATAATAGCTATGACGAAAAATATAAAGAAAACTATTTGAAAAAAAAATAATAAACGCTGCACCTTTATTTACGCAGTTCGAATAGGTAAATAGAAATTTTTAAAACAGTTATTCGAAAAAAAAAAAAAAAAAAAAAAAAAAAAACGTGCAACTTTAACAATTAAAATGAAATTCGAAAAGAAAAAATTACTTAAAATAATAAGTTATAATTAAAAATATAATATAAAGAATATTATTTGGAAAAAAGGAACGATGGTGACTTTTTTCCCTAAGGAAACTAGGTTGCCATATATTAAGAAGTTCGCCAAGTAAAGTATTCTTGGCGCAAACTGACAAAAAAGTGCCAACATAAATTTGTGAATTTCTCCGTAAATTTCGCTCCAAATTTTACAAAATTTCATATTTAGGCGTAATTTGAGTCGTAGAATCGAAATATGTAAAAAAATTGGTATGTTATTTCAGAAAAAGTCCGATTTTGTGTCAAAATACCAATGTTAGAATAGTGCTATATATAAATCTAATATATATCCTAAGTCGCGCTTTCGAGACATGAAGAACGCAATTTGAATTTTGTCAATCGGCCCAGTAGATCGGGATATATAGGACTGTCCCTTTTTTTTTTTTTTTTTTTTTGAGCAGTGTACCTAGATTTTATCGAATTTGAAAGAGTCGATTGCAATATTTGGGATTTTTCTATGTACTAAGAAGAAAATAATTTATGCTAAGTATTCAAATTAGAATGGCAGACTTACGAGCATTCAAGGATAAAAGCTAACATATAGACAGCACAGATTAGAATGTAAACAAAACCAGAAGCTCGCCTATAGCAGCCTATATATAAATTGTGACGTCATACCCTGACGTTTCGTGGCTCTATTTTCATTGCACGGGGCAATGAAAATGAAGCCATGAAACCTTATCCCCTTTATTCTAACCTCCTTGCTTTTCAAACTATGTTGAGTGGAAAGTATCAAGTCCTGACTATTCCGTAAAGATTAGAAAAAATGCTTCTTCGTTATATTATTGCAGGAGAATCTGCCGCAGCTTTTAGCGTGTTGTTTAATTCGCCTATAATATGAGCTTATTTCATTTATTTATTATTTCAGCATATACAGTTTGAATAAATTTAAAATATTTAAATCCAATACATATTTAATGTGGAATAAGCAAACATAAAACTGAGAATAAAAATTCTATGCAAAAGCAATAAATCACTGTAAGTAAATAAATGTGTCCAGCCAAAATCGTAAAAAACAACCTTATATTTAGCGTAGGTATAATGAAACACTCAATCGATTTCGAGGGCAGCTAAAGGTCCCTCCTCATCAGGAGAAAGAAATACATAGAAAGAAGAAAATAGGAATCACAGAAACACGTGGTGCTTATCAGCACTGCACGTGGTTATAACTAGATTTTTAATCAGAGTTGCACTGGCCGCCTGCTTTTACTGAGCCAGGCTGTCTGATCAAGCATAAAGAAATATTAGCGAAGTTAAAATAGGGAGCGAGGGGCAAATGCACATTACGCTTAAAATCTGAACTTCAAATAATGGAAAGCTCTTCTATTCTATTCAATTACTGTTGCAAAAATGGCCTTGGCTACTAAGAGCCTTAATCCATTCCGTTTCTGTCATGCTGTATCAGCCGGTTGGTAGAAGAAAATATTGGTGTAGAACACCCGCACAGAGGCGAAAAATTAATAGGAGTTAATCCTGCGATTATAGATGAATGTGTGATAAGCTATTGGCATTTAGCAATTATTACGGCAGTGGTCTCAGGTCTCATGCAGTCAGGCGGCATGGCGGTCAGATCGGAAAAGCAATCCTTCATCCTCGGCTTCCACTCCCTGAATGAGAGAGGAGCACTCAGAATTCTAAGCAGCAAGTGAAAACCACGTGATGTGGGTCAGCAAATCAGAGAAGATCTTATTTTGCAAAGTTCTAATTTGACCAGAGTGATCACATAATGGAAAGCAACCACTGAACGGATTTTTATACCCTCTGGTAGTACCAAGTGCGAGGAGGTAACGCCATCTATCGGCAAAAATAATTGAATTAAGACAGTAGAATTTTAAAGGCATTAGGAAGGACTGGATTGGACTTCAAATCATTAACTAAACTTTCTAAATCTTTGTGAATGTGAAAAGCCTCAAGAAAATCCAATTCGCCTATGGAAGAAGCCTTTTGGATGATTTTTGCAGACCCAAAATCAAAATTATGGTTAAAAGTCCAGCTATGATACGCTATTGAAGACTTGTTAATTTCCCCTTTTTTGACATAAGATTCATGTTCCTTGATACGAAACCTCAACGCTCTTTTTGTTTGGCCAATATATCTTAAACCACACTGACATGATATACTATAAATTCCCCAAGAATTCAAGACAGAAACGCAATCTTTTAGAATCGAAGGGTGAATTTTATTAATAGGGGAGAAACCGACTTGAAAATTGAATTTCTGGAGAATCCGTGCAATTTTATAGCTAACAGAAGGATAAAATGGAAGCACGACAAGGTCATTGATATTATTTCTAACAGTGGAATGTCTTCTTTGATGGGAATCTGAAAATTTTTTGACGGCTTTATCAATAATCACGGGAGAAAATCCACGGTCAATCGCAACTGCTCTCAAATAATTAAGTTCATTGGTAAGCAAAGATTCAGAGGAACATACTTTTAGCGCGCGGAAAACATAATAGTAAAAAGAAGCCATTTTTTGCTTAACAGGGTGGCATGACTTGGCATGGGGTGGTAAACAAGCTGCAAAGGGTTTACGGTACACAGTGGTGCTAAAATCAGTTTCATTGCGGATTATAAGAATATCGAGGAAGGGGAGGGAATTGTTGGATTCAATTTCAAGAGTGAATTGGATGGCTGGATCAATTGAATTCATAATAGATAGAATCTCGGATAAATCCTCTTTATAACCGTCAAAAAGTGCGAAAGTGTCGTCAACATACCGAATCCAAAGACGAAAAGATAATTTATCAAATAATTTCATCTCAAAATAGTGCATATAAATGTCAGCAAGTACCGGACTGAGAGGATTACCCATAGCCAATCCTTCAACTTGACGAAAATATGCATTTTGGAAAACAAAGTGGGTTTGACTTAGAGAAACTTTAGTAAGCGAAACCAACTCATTAATTTCAGTATGTGCGAAGTGAAATTCCCGAAGCCTAGTTTCAAGACAATTTAGTGCTCCTTCGACCGGAACATTAGTAAACAATGATTTGACATCAAATGAAACCATAATGGAACGAAGTGGGGAAATATTTTTAAGTTTATCAATGACTTCAACAGAATTTTTTACAGTGTGAATATTGTTATCAAGTAGAGGAGAAAATCTGGAAACTAAATATTTGGCCAAAGGATATGAAACAGTACCTATGTTGGAAACAATTGGTCGAAAAGGAATACCGGTTTTGTGGACTTTTGGAAGAGCATAAAGTCTATCGCAATTAGTAATAGGCGGAATAAGTGATTTCTTCAACTGAGTTGGCAGAATGTGGGAAGATTTAATAGCACTTTTTACTTTCATGAGGTCCGAAGTTGAAGGATCTTTAGGGATCGAGCAGTATGGGCCTTCATTTATCAATTTAGAGACTCCAGTAATATATGTGTGTTTGTCCATAACAACGATCTGTCCGCCCTTATCAGCTTTAGAGATAATGATATTAGTATCAGAATGAATTTCACGTAAAATCTCATTTTCCTTTTTGCTAAGATTAGAACCCAAAGATTTATTGTTAAAATTAACGTTATGAGTAATTAGGTGGCGGATTGTATCCTTCTGCGTTTCCGAAATTTTGGAGAATTTAAAGGCTTTCTCTATAGGGGCGATGATTTGAGGAATTGAAGGTTTAGATGTCTTTGAAAAGTTGAAATTATATTTTAATACTTTTAACTGATCCTCCGAAAGATTCCTATTGGAGATATTAACGATGGAGTTAACGTTTACAGTGGGAAGATCAGCTAGATAATTGGGACTATCCGACTGGTGTGTGAGTTTTTGGAATTTAGAAATGAGCACATTTTTATGCCGTTGACAAACGGTATCGGTTCTAGACCAGGATGTATGTTTAAATGAGGAAAAATTTTCAGTGGAATTAGCAATTTTTAAATGGAGGTAATATAATTCAAATTCAATTTTAGATAAACGTTTGAGTGTGTCCCTTATAATGTGACGAAGAAGTGCCAATTTGAATTTATGCAAAATTTTTGAAACGTGAACGGAAGCTTTAAGGCTACATTTCACATGTATAA
Organism: Stegodyphus dumicola; assembly: GCF_044657685.1. Classification (NCBI taxonomy): domain Eukaryota; kingdom Metazoa; phylum Arthropoda; class Arachnida; order Araneae; family Eresidae; genus Stegodyphus; species Stegodyphus dumicola. Next base: position 16,420,246 of record NC_140775.1, on the reverse strand, counting down.
ATTTGGGAATGAAATTTTGATGTTTGCATAAGTAGAAACTGTAGATGATTCACGAATTTCGTACGCTTAAGGCGTAACTTACAAAATCGGTTCCTGTCAGTGGACATATTGTGAAAAGGGCACAAGCAAGAAACAAGTGAACAAAAGAAATGTAATTCCGAAAGTCCAAACAAATAATTACTTATAACATGAAAAAAACACCAATAAATAATGAAGACAATTTTCATCAACAAATGACAAAAACATTCCAAAAGGAGAGAAACATCCAATACTGAAAACCAATAGCCACGTGGAAAGAAGCAACGAAAGTCAAAATCGTGCACGTGGTAAACCGAAAAAATATTGAATTACCTCGAAAATGCCGGTTGATAGCATAAACCAAATCCCAAAAAATGATGGCCACGTGGAAAGAAGTAAATAAAATGGTGCACGTGGTAAAACAATAAACAATCGTAAAATAAATTTTTTACGATTTTGATTGTCACATTAGCGTGTTTTCTCTTCTAGTCTAAATGTGTCCAGCATTGAGATCAATAGTGCGTAAATGTCTACAGTGCAAAAAATATGACGTACGTATATGCATTTATGCGCTATTGGTTTCAATGCTGGGTATATTTATGTATTCAAAGTTTAGTACTTTTGCAAACAATGTTTGCTTTTGTTTCTTTATTTGTGTAATCTAGGTTGAATATGTATTGGATATACTATTTTGAATTTTTCAGTCTTACCACCGGTTATTGCAGCTTAAACGCATAATTGGATATTGGTTTAGAACTTCTTCATTTGTATTGTTTTTATTATATATTAACCAATAATTGATAATCAGAAAACTTTTTATATACCATCTCCAAGAAACAGAAATTCAATTAAAACCATGAATTAATAAAAGAAAAAAATTTTTTACTGTCTTTTATTTAGTATTTTAAATTAGTATTTTCTAGACCTTTAAAAACATAAAATTCTGTAAAGAAAAATTCTTAATCGCAGAAAAACCAAAATCAAAAGTAAACGTTTTTTTAAGTACTGAAAAAGTAGCTATTGTCACTGATCACAGATTAATTGACTCGTCAAGAGGAACAAAGTAATCTACTATCAATTAACAACAACTAAATTAAGTGAGAGTGCTTCGTCTCTTTCCCACGTAAGGATTCAACTATATTTCTGCTAAAACCAAATCAGAAGTCACCAACAATTCTCAATCAATAGAAAGACATTGGTACATTTAACCTAAAAGAATCTTCATAAACAAAATAAATTTTAAAATAATGTTTTGAATTTAAGTTGTTTACGAAGAATACAACTAAAAGATACCCTTATATTAGAAGAGATATTCCCCGACACCGTCATTTCGAAACTCAAATTTAAAAATAAAAACAAAAGTTATACATTTTAAACATTAGAAAGTAATTTAAAATCAAAAGAAGGTAAAAATTAACATAATCCTTTAAATTAAAGTTTAATAAAAATATGTAAATCAGTTCCACAATTAAATTTAGCAATAGATTTTTAATTCCTTATTTTTAATTTAGGATTTCTTCTCTACTCTAAAAATAGCAATAACTTTTCTGGACTGCGTCATTTCTAGATCAAACTATGTCCCATGGCTTGCATAACGCTTATGACGGAGCTTGAATTGAAAACTTTGAGAGCCGAAATCCTTCTAGCCTAAATTAAAACCTTCTCTTGTGAGACCTTCATATGGAATAATTGCGCACTTTAGCTTGCTCCCTGTGCCGCTTTATTTTGTGTGCCCTTTTCCTATGCAACAGTATAATGCAAATTTTGCGGAAGTAGGTATGATTAGAGTGCTAAGTGAATTATGGCCACAAATGTCAATATATATATATCAGGGACTCCCAATCCCTTTCTTCCATGGACCCCTTTTAAAAGAACGATTTTCATCATCGACCTCTTCACATTTTTGTCTATAACATATAAGATAAGCGTGCAACATAATTTTAACACAAATGATTGTATATAATTAATTCAAAGACAACAGTTTAAAAATAATTAGACTAATTTGAAATAGGAGCAAAAGTTTTAAAAATGATTTATTAGTTTTATGTCTTGTTATTTTTTATATCACTATTGCAATTTAATTTTACAAATTCACTAAAGTTTTCAGAAACAAAGTCACAGATTCTACTTGCACAGAAGGTCGATTTTAATAAATTGTGATGCCTGAGCTTAATGTACTGATGCAGTGCTTTTAATATTTCGTATAAAATTATTTAATCTGACTAAAAATATTCAGCATGTTTTGTATTTCATTACAGATTATTGATTTGACTAAAACTTGCTTCCATTAGGTAATAAAATACTAAGTAAAAAGATAAGTGGAGAGAAAAATCATTAGTATTGGTTCGGTATAAACTTTTAGTTTGGGATCTTCCTTGCATTTTACTTTTTCATATTGCACTTATTGTATAAAAATTTCATATATTTAAACGAATATTAATGATTTTTAAAATACAATATATTATGTAATACAAATATATAAAGTAATTTTAGTGTATTCTTCCCTTATTATTCCTAAGGAGCGTTACCTCAGAAGGAAACGGGATTTTGCGTTGAATCACTGTAAAAGGCTGAATCACTATTCAAATTGTTGCCACCGAATATTATCGTCCTGTATTATTTTAAAAGAAAGTAAATAAAGGAGAATTTGCATGTATGTAGGAATGTTTCTCGCATTGTGAAAAAACGAAGGTAACTAGAGCCATCCAATTTTGAATAACGTAATCCTTCAGCCTAACATGAGTACCTGGAATTTCAAATTTGTTTGATTATCTACTATTTCACACTTTATAAAACTTAGCGAATTTTTGATTAACAAACTCAACGATTTCAAAACGAGTAATGGCAACAATGTAAATAAAAAAATATATATATATCTCTACCGCGCGACGCCGTCTATCGGAAATTCTAAAGATATGCTGTTTTTAAATATTTCGTGATATTGCTCTTGAATGTAATTTTATGTGGTTCAAGTGCAAAGAACATGATATTTAATAAGTAAATGCAGCATACCGAACATTATATTTAATTAATAAAGGTAATACACAAAACATTTAAAAAACGCGCCTCTGGGTATAATATAAAATCTGAAAGCTTTCGGATTTTTTTAAAGTTTATTTTTAATGATTTCTTTTTAATTGCATTATGTAGCTTTATATTAATAAAGAGTTAATTGTCAATTTTATTTTTATTAGCATTATTATTGATAATTTAAAATTTCGTCGACGCACAGGGTCTTAATATCAACCTCGTTGGAAACCCTTGTGCTAGATGGAGCCATAAAGATGAATATGCAGCTATGGCTGGTTGCTACGCTTCTTTATGAATGGCATAGCCTTACTGTAATAAATATGGATAAACATGAACTAGATGGGATATCATCCTTTAGTAATTATGAACGTGCATATGGATAGCAATACAACTGGATCGAGAAAGAAAGATGGCTAACTATGTATTAGCACAGTAGAGACAGGCATAAAAGGAGCGCAAATTGTGCCATTGATGTTAGATTACGAATTGTGAAGCTGCGACAATTTAGTTGATTTTTAACTAACAAGTTGGGTTTTTAATTTGCATCTTTGCTGTCTCTTAGTCACTCAGCTCGTTCCCTCCAAACGGTTATGTAGATTTTTGAGACAAGCGTAGTAGTGCAAGTAAGTTAACTGGAACTGGAGAGCTGCCTGATCTCTGAGTTTGTCAGCTGAAGTTTGTTGTTTGAAGAACATCAATCCGAGTGACGGAGCAAGATGAAGAATGGAGCCGAGAGAAAGTAGCAGCTACTGATTGATTATTGATACCCTGGTCAGTGTAACTGATTCAAGAGAAATAATCCAAAATAAGTTACGGTTAAAAACTTAGCTCGCTAAAATTAGAAATGTAGTTCTTAGTAGAACAAAACTGGAGTATGAATTTTAGCATAGTTAAATGGACTGTTTTATGTTGATTCTCAAGTAGACACTAATTAAAGATTTTTAAGATAAATTTTACTGTATTTTTCTCTGCGTGAAAATGGAAATACCATTTCCATCACGATAACTCCCATAAGGAAAAGCAATGGCACGTAATAATTAGAATCACTGAGCTAGCTGTAGCGGTTACAATAATCCAAACACTAACAAATCTATCAGCTGGTGTCATATATATATATTATTTTGTTTCAGCAGGCGATATATGTTACCGACAATGCATGAAAAGCCGGCATTCTGTAGAACACACACACATATATATATAATATATATTCTATACCTAGGCATTTTAGAGAATGTCTGGCGTTTTTAGGTAAAGTATGAAATATGAGAATTATTATATGCTTTCTCCAGGCATTGAATATAATACCTAAGCATTCTATAGATAATGACAAATGCTATTTGGGCAAAGTATAGTTCGACCCCCTCATCCGCGACCATCAGCGCAAACACGCATGCGCCATTCGGAGCAAATTATTCTCAAAATAGGGTGGAAGGATGGGGAATTTCTTTCCCTCCAGCATATCTCTTTTCGGAAAAGAGAAGACTTTCACGTGACCTTTCACGTCGCTGCAAGTGATAACGCCCCTTTTGGACGAGTCTATGTGTTTTGGCAGAATGCCAGCCTGGGTTGCGTTTGAGACTGTCGAACTATATGAAAGAAAGGTTATGATAAGTCTATTAAAGACAATCCTAAAAAATGCAAATATTATTTTGAAAAAGTAATGAAAGAGTGCCATTAAAAAAACCTTTATTTAAAATACGTAAAGAAAAATGAAAATTGTACAGGCCAAAATTTATGCTTTTCTTATTAAAGAAAATAATGTGGGAAATGTATGAAATGTATAGAATTATGGAATGAATGCAATGTATAAATTATGTATGAATGTATTTAACGTGTGGATTATGTACGAATGCATTAAATATATGGATGTTCGAAATGAAATTGGAGAAGTATTTCATACTTTACCTGTTTGGCGTTCTATAGAATGCCTAACTGCTGACAACTAGCCTGTCAGCAGTTAGGACAGCAGTTGTATGAAATGTTTATTTCGGCCAGTTGTCGGCATTATATAAAACACCTAAGTATTCAATTGAATGCCGGTTTTCATTTATATTCCCGGTAACTTAGTAACGCCTTATTACAACTGATAATAAAAAATTTCGGTTTTAAATACTGTTAAATAAATATCTTCATTTATATTATTCTAGGTAAGAAGGAATTCAAGCGAAATGGGAAGTGTTCACCTATAAAATATTTCCAAAGAATAGCTTAAACAGAATAAGGACATATTCTTACATTTCGTAAAATCGCCTACTTGGAAAAATTTTTTTAACTGCAGCTACTTGACATTTTGTTTTCGTGCCAAATGGCGCTTTTAAAGAAGCAATGGACGGAAGGCTATGTTTGTGCTCTTTCCGAAGAAAGTTATTCTTATTTAGTTAATAGAAAATGCTGTGAAAGCCGTGAATTTTTGGTATGTAACACAACGAAAGCAAAAACAAGTCAAAGTTTAGCTTGAAGGAGAAAAATTGTTCAAAATGCATATCCAAGAGAAAACGGAATGTTTCGAGAATTTTAATGTTAAATGAAAATCTGTTAATTAAAAGTACATTTTTAAAATCATTAAAATACTCAGTATCAAGTGCAAACAAAGTGATTAATGCTCATTTGAGTGTTAAAAAAGCGAAAAAGCGTAATGGGCATCAACTTTCTCCACGACATATAGCCGAAAGCAGAACGTGCTGCAGAATTCTCTATGAGAAACAATTGTTCGGATAAAAATGGGAAATTATTGTCACAAGAGAGGAATCTTGGATATACGTAAATGATTGCAATTAAAGATATCCATTTATTATCATCAAAGAGAGGAAAAAAATCTTAGAATTTGGTTTAAAGAATCTAAAGAAAGTTTTCCGAAATCATTTATGATTGTTGGTGATTTTTGATATAACGACAAATAAAAATTAAAGAGATGGCAGATAACTGTTAAGATCAAATCTACATATTATCGGAAATATATTTTGTACTGAGTTTTTAAATATGAAATAATTTCTCTTTACTCACAATGCCCGCAATCAGTAGAACTGCATCAAGACAAAGCAAGCAGCCGCCCATGAAAATTCACTGTTAATTTCCCGGAAAAAATGTAACAAGAAACGTGTATCAAGAATATGCCCTTCATTTATATCCCTACTAAACCTACTGATGTATCATCCACGCATTTTTGCGCTTTTGGAATCTTAAGTCCAAATATCCCAACGTCGACCTACAATCTTCATTGGACTTTGGAAAGCTGTTCAAGAGTAACAGTGTAACTCTTTCGATAAAATAAAAAGGGCTTTGCTGTCTTTGAAATAACGGTATAGAAAGACAGTGAAGTTATCAAAATAGAACATTTAAACTACGAAAATTTTAGGTAAAATATTTCTGTAAATGCAATAAAAATCGTCTAAAATATGTGCGAACATCTTCTATATACTCATATTTGGGAAACATTTTATATTCCTTATGAAAAAGTAAAATTATAAATAGTTGGTCTCGCGTACATAAAAATTGACCAGGATATTTATTTTGAAAATGTGCAGGTTTTGACGGCATTTTCAACTTGTCTGGATGAAACGGTTAATTAAGTTAGAATAATACGATGAAATAAGTTTAAATGAAGTGCAGCAAAAATGTATGTAGTTTAGTGTGTGAAACAAAGCAGTTATGTGGTGTCCACACCAGTTTTTTTTTTTTTTTTTTTGCTTATTGTCCTCTTGGCATTTCTTAACTCTCCAGCTTGTTGTTCTTTTCGTACAACTATCAATCAAAATACGTCCCTAAAATGCCCAGTTTTATCTGAGACGCAATCCATAATGGTTTCTACTCGGAGTAAAGCATTAAAAATAACTAGAACACAAAACATATCTTTGCGGGAGATCGACTTTGAGTAAAATATATTTGTTTCTAGTTTCCAAAAATACGTTTTAAAAGAAAATCTGCCTCTTTATCTTCATTGAGACGGACGGTTCACTAGCAGCAAACAACAAAGTACACAATTTCTTTCGGGACTCTGAATGTAAGCCTCCGTTTGTTAACATTTTATTCACAGAGACCAAGCGTGGCCAAATTTCATGTCAATAGAAGCCGAATGTTAGAATTTATGAGAACTGAAGAGCGGCAAGTAGATTTATAAAGACACTCATTTAGATATTTATATAATTTCGAAAGCGGTAAAGTGGTTTTTGAATTGGAAGAAATGTTTCTAGTTACTTAATATTGATATTGCATTTTATTATTAGTACGCTTATTTAGTACAAATGCAAGAAATTTTGCTGTTCTTACATTATATTCAGAAAAGTATGTTTTTCAGCACAGAGCTTTTAATATTTTTACAGACCGAAAATCAAGCGCTTTCTTTTGTTTTACATTTTTTTTTCTCATTCTAATTATGAATGTTAGTAGTTTGCGTTTAAAAATTTAAACTAAAGAAGAAAGAAGATAAAGAGATATTTGCACCAATAAACTTTTTCATTCCAGTGAAGAAAAATGCAATAATCTGAAAAAAAGAACTAATGATTAATCTTTACTTTTAAAGCTAAAATAAGCAAGATGAATAGACAGAGCACTATACCATGATCTGTAATTTGATATGTGAAAATTATTTAAAATAAAATATAAAATTACTTTTTACACAGAAAATACCACCTAAGTTTTCCTGTACAGTTAATACGAAGACGACGTAAGAAACAAAAGCTAAATCTAAGTCACTTAATTAATACATTAATTACTACTTAATTAATAAATTACATAATTTTAGTGAAATTATATATGAAATTGTGATAATGTAACATGAAAAATCTGAAGAGAGCAAAATTCTACCGGAAAAATAAGACTACAGGGGCAAATCTATTTAACATTCAGCTAAAAATGGCTGTCCCGCTAAGTTGGCGAGATGTCTTCAAGTTGGAATGGTTTTGGAAACTAATTTTGACCCCAGATTTGGCGAGAAAACTCCAAAAAGCTATATTTTTGCCCGTTCCCTGTATAACTCTGTATCATATTGTAACTAAATAAGTGTAATTGATTTCTATGTGTAATGATAACCGTATCCGACCCTTATATGTAACTTGCATCCGTTACAAGGGCCGTAACGGATACAAAACAAGGGTATGTAACTTGTCCAGAAATTTCGAGAAGGTACCAGAGATTTCTCGGCGATCGGGGAAAAACTATATAAGACAGGAGAAAGTATCTGTTTTCAGACTTTTAGTTCAGACTAGACTTCGAAGTATTAAGAGTTCTTAGAGAGTTAAAAAGGAGTAGTTTTAAATAATAAATTCAACTGGAAAGAACATATTAAACACATTTAAACGGCTATTATCAGGCCTACCTTTTCATATGCCTCCCCAGCTTGGGCGGCCTATTCACAAAATGATCTTAAGAAATTGCAAGTTACCCCGAACAAGTTCTTAAGGATCACTGCAAACGCACATTTTTATGTATAGAATGATACCCTGCATAGTGACCTACGTATCGAAAGTGTCGAAGAATTTTTTCATCGCTCAAATTGTAATTTCTTCGATAAAGTGATAAGTGACGCAGGACGTGGGCACTGTCCCTTTACCTTAATGGTCAATCAGTACAGCACCACGTCCGCCATTATCCAGAGCCGCCTATGGGGTTCGCTGCCGTCCAACTGCCCGGGTCCCAGTGTTTGTTGATATCTGAGAAATATATAAGTACACGGCCATACAGGGCTTTTGTAACATGCTACTTTTACATACGTTACGATACTAATGATTCAATTATAATACATTTAAAAACTAATTTTGCAACATGCACTATATATTACGGTACTGATTTATACAATTCATACATTACCAATCATACTGTTCTATTAAATTAATATGTTTCACAAACTATAATCAATCAACAAATGGACTGTATTCCTACACTTTTATTAAATTACACTTGTCAGCGATGCGAAATAATTGATACAAAATAAGCGAGCCATTCTACATGGCTGTCACAAACACAATTCTATCAATCAATTATCTTGTTGCCACACATAAAGTTCAAAACTAAAAGAAGAAAAACAAAAGGAATTTACGCTGTTTGCAACAATAAAATGAAGCAAACGATACTCACATAAACATCCTGGCCCTCGTTGAAATCCCAGGGGATTTCAACAGTTGGAGCATTTTGAAACTTCTTAGTCTGTAATAAAGATAAACATAAGAAAAAATAATACAAAATATTATATGCGAAGCAGTTCATAGTTTTTTAGTCTGAATAGGAAGAGGACACAATTTCATGACTGGTCGTTTTATGACACCATGACCAGTTTTAATACTAGCAACTCTGACTCTTTGATCTGAGCCCGGATGAACAGCAATTATTCTCCCTAACCTCCATTTAAGAGGCGGATGGTTGTCTTCTTTGATGAGGACTAAGTCATTGACTTCTAAATTGTTTTGACTTTTTTGCCATTTAGGTCTTTGTTGAAGCTGAGACAGGTATTCTCGACTCCATCTTTTCCAGAAGTGCTGAAAAATAAACTGTCTCACATGCCATCTGTCAATGTAATTGAAGGAACTATAATTTAGGTCTGGTTCAGGTATGGCAGTTAAAGACGTTCCTATTAGGAAACGACCAGGTGTTAATGCAGTTAAATCATTTGGATTAGCCGATGTTGGACACAATGGCCTAGAGTTGAGACAAGCCTCAACCTGCGCTATCAAGGTCTGAAATTCCGGATAGGTCAGCACAGTATCACCAACAGTCCTTTTTAGATGTAATTTCATTGACTTTACTGCCGATTCCCATAGTCCACCAAAATGGGGAGATGATGGCGGGTTGAATATCCATTTTATTTCCTCTAAAGACAAAAATTTGTGAATTTCTTGATTTTGCTTACATTGCAAAAAACATTTTCTGATTTCTTTGTCTGCACCTTTAAAGTTAGTACCGCAGTCACTATAAATCTCACATGGTTTCCCTCTTCTTGCAATAAATCGTTTCAATGCACTTAAAAATGCCTTTGTTGACAAATCTTCTACCACTTCAAGCTGTACTGCCTTGATTACAAAACACACAAATAAGCATACGTAATATTTAAATGATTTTTGTCCACGTCCTGCACGATGTTTAATCATGAACGGTCCAGAAAAATCTATTCCAGTTCGATGAAATGGTCGTGATTGTGTTACTCTAGATTCCGGTAGATCAGCCATTATTTGACTTGCAGTTTTAGCTCTAAGTTTACAACACGTAATACAAGATTTCACTACTTTTCGGATAGCAGATCTAGCAGCTATGATCCAAAATTGCTGTTTAATTAAAGATAGAAGTAGTTCCGGTGCTGCATGCAGATATTTGACATGAAAGTGTCTAATTATGATTTCTGTAAGATTGTGTTTTGAAGGTAATAAGATTGGATGTTTTTCATTTTCTGATAGTTGCGCATTTTTCAGTCTTCCTCCTACACGTAACACTTTGTTGTCATCTAAAATTGGACACAAGCTAAGGAGGTTGCTGTTTGTAGGTAAGTCCTTTCCCAACTCCAAACATTGAATTTCTTTAAAAAAGTGAAATCGCTGTATTATTCGGACAATACAGAAAGTTGCAGCTCGAATTTCATTACTAGATAATAAAAAGACGTATTTCTTTCTAGATATGCTACTTTAGAATTCGATATGAATCTTAATATCCAAGCAAATATGCGTCGTAACTTTGGAAATGAAGATATATTTGATATAATAGCAAGTTCCTGTACAGGTTCAGAAACTACAAATGAGACTGTTTTACGTGCATCTGGTAATGCTTCTTCATCTATAAGAATATTTTAGATAAGGCAATCTCACTGCACTTTAACCAAGAAGGACCATTCCACCACAATTGATGAGATAATAGTTCTGCAGGAAATAATCCACGTGAAGCACAATCAGCTGGATTTTCCTTTCCATCAACATGACTCCAGTTCTCAGGTGGTAAGATGGATTGTATTTCAGAAACTCTATTGGATACGAATACTTGCCATTTTTTAGGATCTGACCTTAGCCATGACAACACGATTTGTGAATCACTCCAAGCTTGCACTAAATCAAAATTTATAACTAATGCAGCTTTTACAGACTGAATTAAGCGTGCCAATAACACTGCTGCACATAATTCCAGTCTTGGAATCGTAATAGATTTTAATGGTGCTACACGAGTTTTAGCTGTTACGAGTTTAACATTAATGTCAGAGTTATTGCAAGTTTTGATATAAATAACTGCTGCATAACCTCTTTCAGACGCATCACAAAATCCGTGAAGTTCACATCGAAAATAATCAGGTAGCAGAATTTTCCTAGGTATATTTATAGAATTCAAAAGTTTAACTTCTCTACATAGATTTCTCCAATTTCGATCAGTCTCTTCTGTTACAGGATCATCCCATGATAACTGTAATTTCCACAATTGCTGAAGGATCATTTTAGCGAGAATTACAAACGGAGCTATCTACCCCAATGGATCGAATAGTTTTGCTACGAATGACAAAATAATTCTTTTAGTCGGAACACTTTGATACTCTATTACACCGACATTACATTTGAATTCATCGTTGTCCGGATGCCATTCCAATCCCAGAACTTTCAATGGTTTGTCTTCTATTACACGATGAATATTGTCACTATCTGTGTTTGTTAAGCCAGAGGTTTTTAACAATGACGGTTCACTTGTCGACCATTTGTGAAGCTCAAAGGCACCACTTTTTAGCAGATGTTGCAATTCGTCTATCAATGCAATACCTTCCGAACTATCTTTTACACCAGTTAACATATCATCAACATAAAAATCTCTTAAAACTATATTCTTTGCCTTTGGAAAGTTCAATCCTTCATCAATCGCTAACTGACTCAACACTTTGGTTGCAAGATATGGAGCAGCTGCAGTTCCATATGTAACTGTTTTCAAACGACAAACTTGTATTTGCTTATATGGGCTATCTCTCCATAATATTCTCTGAAAATCTCTATCTTTTTCATGAACCTTTATCTGTCTGTACATCATTTTAATATCAGCGGTTATTGCAATGTTATGAAGTCTAAATCTTAGTAAAATACAAATTAAGTCATCTTGTATTTTTGGGCCTATCATTAGTGTATCATTTAAAGAAACACCTGTGGTTGTTTTAGCGCTCGCATCGAAAACAACTCTCAATTTTGTTGTTAAGCTAGAGTCCTTCAACACGAAGTGATGTGGGATATAATAGTGTTTATTCTCTAATTCATAATCTGTGTCTGGCACTAATTCTGCGTGTTCTAGTGAAAAGTACTCTTTCATAAACTGAATATACTGGTTGTAAATTTCTTTCATAGATAACAGCCTCTTCTCCAAGTATTGAAATCTTCTGTACGCCACTTCACGGGAGTCACCCAGAATATCTCTATTATGTTTGAATGGTAATGCAACTGAATAACGACCTGATGTGTCTCTAAAATGCGAGTTTTTAAAATGTTCTTCACAAAGTTTTTCTTCATTTGTTAAAGGTTGTACATTTGGAAACTTTTCTAACTCCCAGAAAGAATTTACTAACTCATCTGTGTTTGTATTCAAATGATTTACATATACTGGCTCAAAATTTGTAGATTCAAAATTTGTAGTACCCGAAATTATTCATCCCAACCTCGAATTTAGAGCAAATGTTAGATCAGGACCACGTTTGACAATTTCTCCCGTCATTAAATGCAGAAATACATTTAATCCAAATAAAATGTCAACTGGTTGTGACTTGTAAAATAATGGATCAGCTAATTGTAAATCACTGAAGTTATCGAAGATGATTGATGGCAAAGATACATAAGGAATGTTATCTGTCACCTTGTCCAGTACAAACGCTGATGTTGATACACGAATATCATTTTTAAAATGAGAAGTGAATACTAAATCGACTTCCCCATTACTTATAGTATTAAATTCTCCTAAACATGATACAGAAATGGAATTATCTTTCACTCGTAATCCTAATTTCTTCACACAATCCCTGGAAATAAATGATCTCTGAGATCCAGTGTCACATAAACATCTACACTTCACAAATTGTTGCTTAGAATTTTGAACTTTTATTAAAGCAGTACACAATAAAATGTGACTGGTTTGATTACCTTTTGCATTCGAATCATAATGAGAGGCACAAACTGTGGCTGAAACGTCCTTAGGACTCGTTAATTCATCTCTTTTAATGATAGATTGCGTAGGCGGAGATATACTGTTTAACTGAGTTTTATTCTTTGAATTATTTACAATGTGCAAAATACTGTGATGCTTCTTAAAGCAATGTTGACATGTATTTAAACTCTTGCATTTTTTGAGCAAGTGCATATTAGATAAACAATTAAAACAGTAACGATTAGATTTTACAAAATCTATCCTTTGCTGAACCGATAAATTTAGAAATTTCGAACATTTGGCTAAACTATGATCTTCTTTACAATAACCACAACCCAAAGCAGCAACCAGAACATTATTCTTATTTTGAAACACAGATTTAGGTACCTTATTACTTGTTGATTTGCTATTTTGAAGTGTTCTTGCATAGTTTTTTAGGAATTCAATTAAAGTCGTAAGTTTTGGAATTTCATTAGATTTTAACTGACGTTCCCACCATAATTTTGTGGCAGGGTCTAATTTTTGCAAAATTAAATAAGTCATTAAAGTGTCACCAAAATTATCAATGGTTTGATTCAATACTTCTAAAGAACGAATTACTTCATTAATATTGTCAACTAAATTTAAAATAGCAAATGCTGATTCATTTTGAATAGTTGGTAAACTTAAAAAACGTTTAATATATGCAAAAATTTGTTCTCTCTTATTTGAATATCTTTCGTCTAACAGATTCCATGCTCTTTCAAAATTACAATCCGAAATTTGAATGGTTTGAATAATGCGATATGCTTCACCTTTCAACGAAGCCTTCAAATACTGCAATTTTTGAGCATTAGATAAATTTGTATTATTTCTTACACAAGCACTGAAAAGATCTTTAAAAGCTATCCATTCTGTAATATTACCACCAAAAGTCGGTAATGTTAACTTGGGTAATTTAATATTGTCAAGAGCCTGTTCTGAAATTACACCATTAGAATTATTTTTACTATTTTTATTTTTTAATATTTTTCACCTTTAAATTTCCACAAATAAATTTTATCTGTGTACTCCTGAACATTATCTATTTCGTTTTCTAATTCTTTAGTATCTGTAATTAAACTTTCGATTTCAGAATCAAGCTTCCTTAACTCAGTTTCTTTTTGTTTCAATAATTCGACACATTCCTCTAGTTCTATTAAATTAATTTCATCTGCAGTTAAAATAGTTTCAATTTTCTTTACATAATTAGTAACACTCCTGCGTAAGACCGCTCTTTTTGTTTTAAAAGTTATAAGTTCACTCATAATTGATCAATTCAAAAACAGAAATTGTTCTTAAATCACTTAACACTATTATTAAAATGAAATCGAATTCTATGTTGTATTACAACATTGTTCTTAAAATTTAACAACAAATTAAACGAATTTTTGTTCAAAATCCACTTACCTCACAAAGTGGATAATTTTCACAAACCATCTGCATATTTGCGTTGTTAGAATACACTTAGAACAGTCACTATCTTCACTAGCTCTCCGGCTAGACTTTTGACCAACAATATGTGTTCTATTAAATTAATATGTTTCACAAACTATAATCAATCAACAAATGGACTGTATTCCTACACTTTTATTAAATTACACTTGTCAGCGATGCGAAATAATTGATACAAAATAAGCGAGCCATTCTACATGGCTGTCACAAACACAATTCTATCAATCAATTATCTTGTTGCCACACATAAAGTTCAAAACTAAAAGAAGAAAAACAAAAGGAATTTACGCTGTTTGCAACAATAAAATGAAGCAAACGATACTCACATAAACACATACATTACAATACTAATTATGCAGTACACACATAGACTTTACAATGTATGTTACGATGAGTAATAGAAACATTACCAATTATACAATTATTATACATTACAATACTAAATGCATTACCTATTATGCATTACAATACTAATTACATTACCAATTATACAATTATTATACATTACAATACTAATTATGCAGTGCTACTGCTAGTAATTCTGATAAATATTACACATAGTTATGCAGTAATTCACAAATGTATTCTCAAGCATGTAAGCACATATTCAGCAATTTTGAACAGTTTGGCACTGATCAAGCCTAAGGCAGATGATATTTGCATGACTTTTATTATTATATTCACGCAAATACACGATTGATAGTGTATTCACTTGCAAGTGTCTTTTCAAGCACATAATTACATGAACATAGTCAGTGTTACTAAGCTATTTGGTAAAGATCGGTGCCTAACGCAGATAGTTTGTCCATGATTTTTGTTATTTTTTCCACAAGATATTTTTGTTTAATTATAAATTTACAATAGGCTTGTCTATTAAGCTCTGGTAAATGAACGTGATGCTGCTCCGTGAGCCGGATCCCACTGGGGTTTATTTGAGCTAGCGGAGTCAGTTCAATGTGTCGACTAGCTCCGCTGTTCCAGTTCCAGTTCCAATATTAAACCACGAGTAGCTTGAAAATTTGCTCGCTTTGTTCCGGCTGTCGTCACATAAGGTGCTACTACGAGCGATGCAGTGAGTTGAATGCTCAGGGTGGGTTCGGAGGACAAACTAGGGAATACTGCGATATACGGTGCTTATTCTGGGGTTCTATCGCTTGAGTGATACTTCCCAGATAAATAAGTGGGTTTCAAGCGGAGCCTAACATTGAAAAATTTCCCTGACTGATCTCCATGGAAGGATGTATAAAATTCTAGAAAAAAGTACTGGCACGATTGCCATGTGAATCTAGCGTTGAAAGCTAACTGACTGAATGATAACATATCGCCAGAATACCACTGAGATCAGTCAACTCAATCAAATTCATACTAGATGGGCGCCATAACATAAGACTATCTTCATATAATATCCGACGTAAGGAGGAGCAAAGAAGGATAAAAGATAGGCAGCAGTGCCTATTCTTTATCTGTCTGCTGCAATCTTGTAATGACTTAGTGAATCTTGTAGTGAATCTTGCTTAGAAGCTGCAATCTTGTAGTGATTGATAAAGCTGGAGAAGGCGGGGTCAGTCCAGAGAGGGAGCCAATCAGCCTCGTGATAGATGATGCAAAGCATGTCGTGAAGTAGAAAATCAATGATAATTCATGAATTATTGTGAGGAATGTCGAATATTACCCCTTAAAATGTTCGAAAAAATATGGTTAATTCTATAAGAATTGCCATGATACTGAAGTAGGTAAAAGCATGCAGAGTCAGAAAGTCGTTAGAAGTTGCCATTAAGCTTTGCCAAATGATCCGTCACATAGTCGATTTTTAAGTCCTTATGCAAATTTTCATTTCTTATGTAGAATGGGGCATTAGTGATTACGCGCAAGATTTTATTCTGAAGGATTTGCAGTTTTTGAATGTCAGATTTTAGCACTCGCCCATGCCGGGAAGGCGTACATGATAATGGGCCTAATGATTGCCGTGCAAAGTCTTTTTTTCATGCAAGTTTTAGCCCTGAGTCTTTAGCCATAAGTGGGCTAAATTGAAACTCTTCCAATCACTGCCAGTGATTTGGCTAAAGAAATTGAAATTGATGCAGAACTCAGTCCTCTGCTATGAAAACTTCGAAGCGGAGGTGAATTGAAAGGAAGGAAGGTAGAGTACAGTCTCTAAGATGGTTGTATAATGTATAGTCAACGCGTTTGTCTTCTAAAACGATACCGTGAGAATGTTTTGAAAGAGTTTCACCATAGATACTTAGGTACTGTAAAGTTGAAAGCAATTGCTAGATCTTAAGTGTTTTGGAATGGTGTAGATAAAGATATCGAACGTACTGCTAAAAACTGTTCTGAATGCGCAAAACATAAAATACATCCTCCTAAGGTAAAAGTTCATCATTGGGAGTACCCAAGCGCTCCAATGGAACGTATTCACATCCATTATGCAGGACCTTTTTTTATCATATGTTTTCGATAATCGTCGATGCTCACTCAAAATGGCTAGAAGCCTATCCAATGAAATCAAGCTCAACTTTTGAAACAATAGAATGTTTGCGGGACTTTTTTGCACGATTCGGATTACCAATATTGTTAGTGACTGATAACGGGCCACAATTCACTTCACATGAGTTGAAGATATTTCTGCAGAGTAACGGAATCAAACACAAAACTACAGCACCATTTAAACCATCTAGTAATGGGCAGGCTGAACGGTATGTGTTTACAGTAAAACAATCTTTAAGAACAATGCAAAATTATCCGGGAACTTTGAGACAAAACCTCAGTACATTTTTGATGCAATATAGAAAATCTCCAAGTTTAACTACTCTACAGTGCCCTGCAATGCTAATGCTAAAGAGGGAAATTCGAACAAGAAATAGATTTATTGAGACTAGATCTCAAAAAGAAGGGTGGAAGACAGAGTTCATAAAGGAACCTACGAGTTTGCAGACCGAGGATTTAGAGTTGGGCGATAGAGTGACAGTGAGAAATTATCGCCAAAGTGACAGACGATGGAGATTTGTAACCGTCCGATCCAAAGATGTGCAGCTTCATTAGACCATAAATGTAGATGGTCAGCTATGGCGACGACATATCGATCAAATGCGTGATGGAGGAACCATAACAGATAAGGGGTTAATACGTCCACCTCCAGCTCTCGTGATTTACAAAGAGCCTGATAAGAGTGGAGTTCCAGAACCACCCAAAGATAATAGCCACCAGACTGATGAGTCTGTGTCGTCTTCCAAGCCTAAGGTTTTACCAGATGTTCCATCCACCGGACCTGCTGCTGATACGACCAGGTTACCAAAGAAACCAGCAGTGTCACAACCTTTGCGTCGGTCCAGTAGAATTCGACGTTCCTCAGACAGACTACAGTTGTGATAAAGGTGAAGGTATGTGAAGCTGGCGCAGCGCCAAGCATCGCAAAAGCGCGAAGTAAATGTAAACCAGAACTAAGACGGGAATGCGAGTTGTTGTAGGATACTTGTGTAAGCGAGGATGATGCGCTTTGTATATAGTAAAGTAGCATGTAGTTTAATACAGTGTCTTGTGAAATAATTACCTACCAAGGATACCCAACAAAAAGGGAAAATGGGGTGGAAGAAATATAAAAAGATGTAAAAAAAATATTAAACTGACTGGCTGAGAAGTTTCTGAAGGTCTTGAAAGGTTTCATGTTGTAAGATGACAAATTTTAGATAACATAATCAAAATGCTTTGGTTGAACAAGGAACGCTTTTTATTGTAAATTTTAAGGATGTGTTTTTAAATAGCATATTAAGAAGTTTCTGAAGGATCCATACTTTAAGATAAAAAATTTTAGATAACATAATCAAAATTCTTGGGTTGGACGAGGAACTTTTTTATTGTAAATTTTAAGGATATGTGCTTTAATAATAGATTAAAAAGTTTCTGAAGATCTTCACAATATGGAACACCACAATCATTATTGTCTCCTCTCATTGAAAGGGGCATTTGTTACACTTTTTTGTACAGGAAACGACGTGATAAAGTATAAAATTGGGGTAAAATATCAAATATCTCTTCCCACATTTTCGAGTAACGTGAAAACGAGAGGAAAGTCATGCATTTGAATAATATGGTAAGTATATTTTTCGACATGGAGACAAGTTAAATTGCGAGGAGACAAAAAATAAATAATAAATAAATTTTGACCCTGAAGGGATGAAAAGATAGCCGGCCATCCACATCACAGTCCATGTTGGCTCGGGAGAGGAAGGGTGAAAGAACAAAGTCATCTTTCTGAACTAATTTCATATGTCATTCAATGTGTTCTTTCTTCCCATTACCATGGAATTTGAACAAGGTACAGCTATCTTTCTGTTGCCGAAATGTATAGACCTTTATCTAGGTCGGAGCTCGTAGTGATCTGAAGAGAAACTCGCAAAGTTTATGTAAATAATGATGAGTTTATTCTTTGAAAAAAATTTGTTACCGGCTGGGAAAAATTTCTGAGAGAATATCTGAATCAGAATTAAATAAAAATCCTTTTTGTTCATTTTTAATGATGTCCTCTGTCATCATTAAAAAGAAACTCTTTCTTTTACCATTGTGAGACGAGATTTCCAAGATTGGATGACTCGTGTTTCTAAAAGTAGATTAAGGTTTTGGAAATGTTGTCTCAAAGTTGAAAATAAAAGAGTTCATTTTTAATGATACCAGAGGACATCATTAAAAATGAACAAAAAGGATTTTTTTAAAAAAATTCTGATTCAGATATTCTCACAGAAATTTTTCCTAGCCGATTACAAATTTATTTAAGAATGAGATCATCCTTCGCCTATATAAACATTCCTTCTTTCATTTCAGATTATTGCTTGAGATCCAATACAACCTCGTGATCCACACTAAATAAAAGCTTATCCCTATAACAGAAAAGTCGTTTTGCTGTTTAGAATACTTTTTCAGGCCTTTGGCTAACTTATTAGCAAAAAATATTTAATAGGTAATCTATCAGGAGTCGTGTCATCTTGTACAGGTTGCGTTGTATTAAAGTAACTTGGACAGTATTGAAAGGATAGGGTTCGGATTAGAATGTATCAAGAATCATGTCATCTTCTACAGGTTACGCTGTAAAATAAAAACATTTTCGAAGTAACTTGGACAGTGTGGAATGGATAGGGTTATGGTTTTGAAACGAATCCAATTGGATGGACTTTTAAAGAAATACGCAAATACATACCAATAAAAATTTTTATTTTATTATTCCATATAAAATATATATCCAATAAAATGTAAAAATATAAATAAATAAAAATATAGGATCAAGTATAGAAGATACAGGCACTTTCAAGAAGTTCATATAAATTTTGAAATTTAAAGTCCATGGAATTTTGTATGGAAGAAAAATAGGCTTCCGTCACAGGATCTTCATTAACTTGCAGACGTTCACTTAAAATATTTTGCATCCATTTGGAAAATAAAATAACATCCGGTCCGAATTGAATTAGCAGGTGGTCCAGTTGAAAAGAAACGATGAAGGGCGTATTTCGTAAATGTCGGCTTCGGTCCGAAATCAGTCCAGTTGCCTTGCAAGGAAAAGGTTATTTGGATACAAACTGTTTGAGGATCAGTTGATCTTTATTACTCATCCAAATGCCTTGTTGACCAATACAGGAGAGCGTTTCTGAAATGTTAAAGTAAAATCTTTTCGGCAGTAAAGTAAACACAATTAATGTTTGTGTTTACACAATGAGCATTAATGTTACTTTTAATTAGTGTTAGTTCCGACAATAAAGTAATCCTTTTTGATCATTTTTAATGATGTCTTGTGACATCATTAAAATTGATCAAAAAGGATTTTTTTTATATATTCTGAGTGAGATATTCTCTGAGAGATTTTTCCCACTCCTACAGACCGGCCCCTTTCGTTTTCACTGTATATATAAACGGCTAATGAGAAATCATTTTTCGCATTCGCTACCAGAGACAGGATGGATGTATTCATGACATGTGAAGAGGAACCTGTTTTGGACTTGCAACCTTCTTCACTCCTGTGAAACTCGGATAATACCACAGTCATATATAACGCCGACTATTTCTCCTCCACCTCGTTCTAAAAAATGAAACGGATCTATGATATTCCTTCGCCACAGCGAACTTGTGAAAAGATGGACCAACCTCCTGCACCATCCCAGCGTTCTGAAAAGATGGATCTTCCATCATCCCGGCATCATCGTTTTAAAAAAATGGACCCTCGACCATTCCGGCATCGTCATTCTGAAAAGGATGGATCCTTTATTATTACGGACTCAGCTGCATACGAAAATTGTAGGTGTGCTGGCTATCACGTCCGTTGGTTACACAATCACCAACAGTGTCCGGTTTGTGTCAAGGGACTGGAAAACGTATCGACCGCATACAGAATGGATTCGTCAATTAAATATGGATCTTCAACGACTTCATATTGAAAGACTTTATATTGTCAATGAACAAAGTCGGGATAAGATCCATCAAAAGGTACGTGTCGAGTATGTGCGCACCTTGATGCATAATAATTATAAAACTGGTCAGCAGAAATGCCATTATTATCGAACGAAACATTGTCATCGATGGATTGCCATGCTTTCGCTACAATAATTACCGAAATACGGTGTCAATAAATTTAGTCATTAGAAATTCTCAGTTATTTATTGTAAAAAGAAAATATATAATGGTATAAATATATTAGTATTTCGTTCAACCACCTCTATGCTCTATAACAGACGAAATACGTCGAGGCACGGATGCAATTAATGTTTCCAAATAATTTTCTTCTAAACTATGAAAGGCATTGCGTAGCAAATCCCATAATTCAAATCGATTTTGATCAACTCGATTCGCTAATCGAAGTTCTAATTCGGCCCAAATATTTTCAACGGGATTCAAATCGGCTTCTTTGGGAGGCCAATCTTCTAACATAGGAACCAGTTATTCTTGAATCCATTGTGTTAGGCGTAAACTTGTATGAATGGGAGATAAATCGTGCATGAATAAAAGACTATTTTCCGTGATCAGAGGATTTAATGAAATGCCGGGGGGTGCCTATGATCCAGAGGAACAGGTTTTAAAATATTATAAATGTAATAATCGGCATTTAAATAGATAATGTTGTCATGTTGAGAGGCCCCCAACTTGTCAGCAATAGTAGTAGTGACTGCTATGAACTGGAAATTACACCGACTCTTAAGAAGGGTTTAACTCCCTTTTTATTTCACTCTAGAAGTCACAGTTGCGTTCACTCGACGCTCACAAACTACGCTTTTTTACTCATCCAAATGCCTTGTTGACCAATACAGGAGAGCGTTTCTGAAATGTTAAAGTAAAATCTTTTCGGCAGTAAAGTAAACACAATTAGTGTTTGTGTTTACACAATGAGCATTAATGTTACTTTTAATTAGTGTTAGTTCCGACAATAAAGTAATCCTTTTTGATCATTTTTAATGATGTCTTGTGACATCATTAAAATTGATCAAAAAGGATTTTTTTTATATATTCTGAGTGAGATATTCTCTGAGAGATTTTTCCCACTCCTACAGACCGGCCCCTTTCGTTTTCACTGTATATATAAACGGCTAATGAGAAATCATTTTTCGCATTCGCTACCAGAGACAGGATGGATGTATTCATGACATGTGAAGAGGAACCTGTTTTGGACTTGCAACCTTCTTCACTCCTGTGAAACTCGGATAATACCACAGTCAGATATATCCCATAATTCAAATCGATTTTGATCAACTCGATTCGCTAATCGAAGTTCTAATTCGGCCCAAATATTTTCAACGGGATTCAAATCGACTTCTTTGGGAGGCCAATCTTCTAACATAGGAACCAGTTATTCTTGAATCCATTGTGTTAGGCGTAAACTTGTATGAATGGGAGATAAATCGTGCATGAATAAAAGACTATTTTCCGTGATCAGAGGATTTAATGAAATGCCGGGGGGTGCCTATGATCCAGAGGAACAGGTTTTAAAATATTATAAATGTAATAATCGGCATTTGAATAGATAATGTTGTCATGTTGAGAGGCCCCCAACTTGTCAGCAATAGTAGTAGTGACTGCTATGAACTGGAAATTACACCGACTCTTAAGAAGGGTTTAACTCCCTTTTTATTTCACTCTAGAAGTCACAGTTGCGTTCACTCGACGCTCACAAACTACGCCGACCCGGCGGTTAAACAAAAATAGAAACGTACAGCTAAAAATGAATGACAGGATGAATAACTAACGAAGTCACTATCTACGCGGCTCTATAATTGTAACTACCTTAACCGTGTTCTAAGATACAGCTGAGATTCAGCAAACGTTCTGATTAAGAAGTTGAAAGATTCAACTAACTGCCGAAGTAGGCACACAGGCGGAAACGCGCGGTTCTTAAATTTCTACTAGCAACCTTCACGCTCGTGATTCAAGAAGCACACTTACAAATCTCGTTTCCCTTCTATTTAACTCAAATTACTTCTGCTAAAATTTGAATACTCTGCGTGTTCTACTAATTTACATACTCTGGCATTGGCAATTACAGGGTAAAGTAAAGGCTTGACAGGAAAGATAGCTTAAAATAAATGTTAGTTAAAATAAATATAAACCCTACAATGTTAATAGATTTATAAACTAAATTGTTTTATTCCCCGTGAAGAGCAACGCGTAACGAATATTAAGAGAAAACTAAGCCGGGAAATTAAACATACAAGAGTACGTGCATTTAACATTTAATAAATAAATATCTCTTTTTAATTTATATTTAATTCGAATAAATGTTGATTGACTAGCTGTAACCGTAATTATACTCTTTCTGCTCTAGAGAAATTGCTAGAATTATCTCGCGCGGCTGATTAAAAAAGCTGTAAAAGGCAGAGAGAGAACATCTCAGCTCATTTGTTTTATGAGTTGTTTAGAAAACTGTTGTTGTTTACTGTAGCAAATTCGCGGCGCGATTGGACTAGCTTTCTCTACGTTTCTTGTTTTGAATTAAGCTCTGTTGAAGGTTTTAGTAGTTTAAAAGATGACTACTGTGAGATACTGATATATTGTGCGAATATCTCTAAGGAAATTTAAAAATTTTGTTTTATTTGTTGTGATAAGGATAAATTTTATTCACTTTTCATTGGACTTGTGCATTACGTACGTCACGCAAAAAGAAATGGATTCGTGAGCGGTTAAGATGGATATTTCCTTTACCGTTGTCTTTCACTTTAATTCAATAGCGTTTAACTGAAGCCTGATGAAACTTTGATTTCCACAGCCAATTTCTAGTACTGTATGACTACCACATTTCAAGCTCATGAAAGTTCGTGTGAGGATATTTTGATTGTCGTAGGCGTGGTTATATACTCGATTAATTAAATTGAGTAGCAGTTTAATTATAACACTTTGTCTCATAGCGGTAATTTAATTAATTCACATTTGTAATAAAACTAATAATAATCCTTGGTGTTCGCCGAAAACATCGTTGAAGTAAACGACGCGAAGAAACTAAGCCCAAGGCGAAAATGTGGTCGGACAAAACATCGCGAGAGAAAAGAAAGCAAGGAGAAAATATCGCAGTTCTAAAACATAGTCGTCCGAAAATAAAGAGGTTCAAAAACTTTGCAGTTTAAAAACGTAGTCGTCGAAAATATCGTGAGAAAAAGAATAAAGCACCTACAAACCACCGCATGACGATAACATCGCAGACATGCGGTTTTTAGTTGTAACTGTATTGTATATTCACATAATGATTTTTGAGGGCAAGAAAGAATGAGGAACATTTTAAAATTCGAGTCCTCCCAATGGCTGATGTAAAATCGAACTAGTATTTTCCGTTAATGTTCTCCTGCTGAACTGATCAAAAACAGTGAGTGAGCGGTAAAATCGCTGAACACTGGCTGTTGGATCCAGGGAATGAACTGGGTGTTATTTTAGTGGTTTAATGTATAATATCTATAGGAGTCATCTCCTGAGAAAGTGTTCCACAAAGGCACCCTTAAGCAGATAGTGTGCTTTGCAATAACTCATTAAATCTAAATTTTCAACTGAAATGTTAGGCAACTGATACATTTTATCACAACTAACAAATCAATATCCTAACGATCCATTTCACACTGTAGATGAAAATGTTAATGCCACTTTAAAAAGATGAATAAACGGAAACGAAACAAGATTTAATTGTCTTTAAAAGAATATCAGATTAACGAAGATGAAAGAACATAATCTGATAATTCGATAATCAACTAAACAAATTTAGCAGAAATAATCTCAAGCGATTACTCATTTTCACATTCTAATCTTTTTTTAGATTATATTTTTCAAGAAAAAATACGAGTAATACTTTATAAAAGACTTAATTCATGAATTATTTTTATTAGTTAACTACGGAAGCATAAATTCTATTAATAGTTTAAAGAAAATTTAACTTTCTACTCATTTTTATTTTTTGAATGCTAAAGTTTCCTTCTTATTTTTAAGGAAAAATTTATTAGTTAATTCAGAAACATGAAATGTAAAAGTAAAGATACTTCTCATTTCCTGTTTTGCTTGCATATCAGTAGGTTAATATGCATTTACTAGTTTTAAAGCCTGAAAAATTCACGTCTGCGTTGTTATCATTATACGATGATTTGCGGGTGTTTTAATTTTTTACCACGATATTTTCGATGACGATAATTGTACAATGAGTGTTTAGAACTGCGATGCTTTTCTCCTTGCTTTCTTTTCTCCTGCGATGTTTTCGCTTAGCACTGTTTTCTTCGCAAGTTTGTGGACGTTTTCATCCGTGCTGCTTTTGCCGCCATGTTTCGGTCTGTAACCTAATCCCTTAGATTCTTCCCTTTATACCGCCCTTTTTTGGGGGGGAGGGGGTTGATGCTGGTTTAAAATGTATTAGCTTACATTTTAGAGACCATATTATAAATTGAAACCAACAGCACGTAAAGTAAGGAGAAATACATATTTATTGAATTAACTTTACATGAAAGAATAGTAAATTGTTAGATTGTTTCATGAAATATTTTATCTAGTTCACATTAGTGATATCTATTGCAGTCAGCTCCCGATTTTGCCTACCCGATTATGCGTTTTCGTGGTGTAACTGATGGCTCTTGCCGCTGTCAGTCGGAAGATCCGTAGTTCAACCCCGGAAAGAGCATAGTAAATTGTTTCAGTTTTCCAGCTTTAAAAACTGAAGTAGATTATAAAGAAGTTTCTTCCTTCTTTCTGCATGCGTTCGTAGTGTAACGGTGGCACACACGGCGCGTATTCGTGAGGTCCAAGGTCGAGTCCCGGTGAGGATATTGCTCATTTTTCATGTCTCCTGCTTTAAAAAACTAATGACTCTCCAGTCGCACCCGAACTCAAAGGTGGTGAATGATGATTCTTCACTAGCAGGATTTGACGATTTGCTCTCCTAATCTCCCGCCGCCCCTTGAAAGAGAGTATATAAGGTATTTTTTCCCTCCTTTCTCCATGCCTTTGTAGTATAATGGTAGTACACTCGGCGCGTATTCGAGAGGTCCAGGTTCCAGTTCCCGGCGAGGGCATTGCTCATTTTTCGTGTCTTCTCCTTCAAAATATTTTAGTGACTCTACAAGATGTATAGCGGTGCTGAAGTAGAATGCGGTGGACGATAATTCGTTATCCCCTTCCTGTATTTGGAGACTAAAACGTTTCCCACCTTAGGTTTCATTTAAACGGGACAGAACACGAGGAATTTTTGCCTTCCCCATTAATTGCTCTCGTGATGCAATTAGCAGCAATAAGTGCCGGAGTTTGAATTCCGGCGATAGCATAGCTGATAACTTTCTTGCTCATTAAATTATAAATAAATCTACATATTTGGGAATACCCTAGCGACATCCACGGTTAAATCAAAATCGCAGTTAATCCGAGGGCAGTTAAAGAAGAACGTAGGGTAGGGATTCTCCATCCTTATATTTTTAATTACTCTTGGATAACCCATATTATAATTAATAAAAAAATCTGATGTGGACACCACACGACTTCCTTGCGCGGTCTTTTAAATCATATACATTTTTTTGTTGTAATTCGTTTTAACTTATATCCTCGAATTATTCTAACTTGAATAAACGGTCCATCAAGGCAGGTCGAAAACGAGCTCAAAAATTGCAAATTTAGAAATTAAATATCTCGATCAATTTCTGTCGTACGGGATTCAAAAGTCTTATAATTTTATTTTTTCATAACGAGTACACAACTTTCGCAAATATAAGTATAGTAATCGGGTGACCGCATTAAAAGTTAAATTTCGTTATTTGTCGAAAATTATTTAATGCATTTTACAATCTGTTTTGGAAAAACGAATCGTTTATTCTGCGTGCTCGTACCAACCTCTCACCAAAAAAAGTCCAGGTGGATTCGATAACGATCAAAATGGATATTTCCGTTAGAATTAATGATACCCGAAATTTTTCGTGGTTATACTATTTCCTTTACTTCGTACAAGGAAGTAAAAATGTATTTAAAAATTGTATTTTAAGTAGCGTAATTTGGAGAATTTCATTTAGTTAGAAAAATTAAATCAGTATTTGTAATAGTAATAATACGTTTTTACTTCCTTGTATGAAGTAAAAAGGAAGCATTGTAATTGCGTAAAATTTGAGGTATCATATTTCAATGAAAACATCCATTTCGACCGCTATCGAATGCAATTTAACGATGTTTTTGCGTGACATCTGTACGTAAGGACAGAATAAAGGACTTCCCTTCCCCCCAAAAAATTCTAAAACTGATATAAAATGCATTCTGAAGATAACTTTTCGTGGCGTCTGTACGTATCTATATACGTACGTATCTCGCATAACTCAAAAACGAGTAGCCTCAGAACGTTGAAATTTTGAGCATAGGATTGCTAAAATATGTAGATGTGCACCTTCTATTTTGGTTGTAATTAGCCGCACTAAAAGCATATATAAATATATGTATATATATACATATCCACTCTGTTACTCGACTCATGGAGCTCAGTTTTTTAAAGAACGGAAGAATAATCAAAAGAAATGAACAAAATAAGTACAAAATGTCTGCAACTAAAGTTAAAGAAACTCACATTAGTAGAAGTATACCTAAATTACTTCTTACTATTATTTTTATTGAATGATTTAATAACGTTTATATATTTCGTATCACGGAAAATTAAATAGCAGTAAACCAGTTAGGAATAAAATGAATCCCAAGTAGTAATGGTATCATTTGCTATCACTTTTATTAGCCTACGCAATTATCTTTTTCTTATTAATCCGTAGACCGTTTTGTTTAGCGCTGATGATTTGTGACAATAATTTTTCGATCTTTCTGTAAAAAATTAAGGTTTTTTAGATCCAATTAATTCCAGTATCCAACAGTATCCAATTAATTCTCCTTGGGATAATCGGCAGTTTATTGTATACAGAAAAGAATCACAGAATGAGAAGCCTGCGTAAGAGACTTTACACTGACTTCCAGTTTTGTTAATGGGGCCCTGGGCATATGCCCCGTTCGCCTTGTATAAATCAGGCCCTTGTTGGAAGCAAAATCAGCGAAACGAGAAGGAAATCCTATCCAGCAAAGCTAAATTCTTAGTTTTGCTGCTAACCTTTACACTGTAGAAAGTGCACCCGTAGAAAGTGCAATTCAACGACTGCAAATGTATAATTATTTGTCGACTGCATAATTCGGCTCCTTTAATGACCCCCGTATCACGGCTGGAACTCCCTCAGAAGTCGAGGACGTGCGCCGACTAATTAGTGACGCTCCGTCCACCGAGACAATGGACGGCACGGACCCCGTGCGATGGGTCCCAATTATTTCTAATTTAAGTCCGGCGCGTGCGTTCGTAATTGGAGATGCTGTTCTACGCATCAAAGTGGAGGTCGAGAAAGTTTACCGAATTTATTATCGCGTTCGTGTTTAAAACTGCGGGGAATGAACGAATTCGCTCTCGACAGACGGAGCAAAAAGAAAGAGATGCATTATTAATTGGGTTTCCGTTATGCGATACTTTGAAGACGAAGTCAAAAGGACGGATTAGTGGTCTACAACTTAAATTTCTGTCCGATTGGGTTTCCTTGACAAAATTCTCATGTGTTGAAGTAGTCTGTTTCGAGATTCGGAGCGTCTGTTGATCGATATTTTATGAACCTACCTCCCAATTCTTAGGTTTTCAAGCATTTATTCCAAAAATGTTTAAGTCAATCAAATTTCACATTTTAAGTCATTATCAGCGCAAAAGGAATGTCAGTCCCGAATGGGATATTAATCTCAAAATGGCATTTTGCGTCGAAACACTTAAATACATTGTTTCACTTTTCAAGTTGTTGCCACCAAATATTATCGTCCTGTGTTATATTTATAGAAATCGAATAATGAAGAATCTGCATAAATGTATCTATATTTTTTTGAATTTCGGAGAAGTAACGGTCCCTAGAACCCTCCAATTTGGAATAACGTAACACCTGGAAGCCCGAATTTTGAATTTGTTTTATTATCTGCTACACATTCTGTAGGACTTTAACGAATTTTTGATTAGCAAACTCAACGATTTCAAAGCGAGCAGTGGCAACACAGTACGGAATAAAACATTTTTATCTCGAGCGCGCGACGCAGTATACCGGAAATTCTACTAATATATGCTGTTTTTAAATATTTTGTGATTTTGCTATTGAATGGAATTTTATGTGCCATAAGCGTCAAGAACATGATATTTAATAAATAAAGTAATGACACAAAACGTTAAAATTAAAAAGACAAAAAATGATTTGTAAAATTTCGTAGTAAGAACGATACATCGGGAATTTTAAACGTATACGACTACGCTGCTTCTAAAATTTGTGTGGTTTTGCTGTTGAATAGTATATAGCGTAAGCGAAAAAAAAAATTATGCTTAATAACAAAGCTAAAAAGATATAAAAAAAAAAAAAAAAACATTGGTTAGTAGGATTGAGTGTACATTTTTTTATTAATTTATTTCTTTTATTCTTAATGTGTATATTAATACTGCATCCTTTTTCCATGCGGACTATTATAACTGTATGAAAATGAATTACAAATATCATGGATAGTAACTGAATAACTGTAACGTCACACAGAATGTTTCTCTCTACAACATCAAATTTATTCATTCGATGAACTACTATTCACAACTGAGAACTTTTATAGAGTTCACATGATACTATCCAAGCTTTCTGAAAAAGAAACATTTCTCTCTTTGTGCTTTAGGAAAATGGTGAACTCTAGCTTCATGTGTTCATTTGAAAATCGCTGTTGCCAAGTGCATGATTTTATGCTTCCTCAAGCTTGTAGAGTTGCGCGCCTCCAACCTGCACGCAACCAAGAGGTGACTGTTGAAACTGGAAAATAGACAGAGTCTTGCTAAGGGTTTAAGTCCCTTTTTATTCAACTTAAGAAATTGCAATTGCGTGCTCTTGACGCTCACAAACTACGCCGACCCGGTGGTAAAATAAAAATAAGAACCTGAAAAGAAATAATAACAAGTCTCTAACTACGAGGCTCTCTAAAAGTAACTAACCTCACCGCGTTTTACAATACCGCTACTAATTCAGCAAACTTTGAATATCACGTTGAACGATTAACAATTCTCCGAGGGAAGCACACAGGCCGAAACGCGGGGTTCTTCAATTTCTGGCTGACTACCTCCGCGCTCGTGAAGTAAGAACAGCACATCTCGAACTCGTTTCCTTTCTATTTAACTCAGAATACTTCCGCTGATAATTTGAATCCTTGCGCGTACTACTAAAATTTACATACTCTGGCATTGGCAATTCCAGGGGAAAGTAAGGCTTGACAGGAAAGATAGTTTAAACTTAAAATAAATGTTAGTTAAAATAAATATAAACCCTACAAGCTAAAATAATTATTGTTTCTGAAAAAAACAGTATCTAAATCTTACATCCCAACATTTTTTAGAAAGCTGCTTTTTTGTTAACATTTTAAAAATATTCTGGAATCAGGACCTTACTCTCTCTAAGATCTGCGCACTTTAAACCGCGGATTAATTGAGGTAATACTATGGGCGATGTCAAAGTTTAAGTTAAAAATCAAGGTCCATCGGAAGGTAATAAAAGGGGAAAAGAACATTGTACATGTACTATAAGCCGTACTATAATTAACAGCAAAATACTATTACCAATTTACGTGTATTTTCAGGAAATTTAATCTAGATAATAACTTCATTTGACTTAAATTAAATCTATATTTAAAATGAAAAGAACACTCTTCAAAACAAAAAAGAATAAAGTTTTTGTTTATTGCTATTTCGATAGGAGTCTGAGAAATAGAGTCTATACGTATGGATTTATATTTACCGTTGAGAAATTTAATGATGCTTTTATAATTTGTGGTTATTTACCATTAAAAACATATGGTATTATTCCGGATAAAAGCGATTCTTAAATATTATAATACCATGTGCATCGGTATTATGCTATGCATTTTCTTGCCTTTAATTTTCGGTGAAGGTTTGTGGACGTAATTTTTCAATCGGTTCGTAATAAACTTAATTTTTTAAAGAGTCTGGCTAGTCTTCTGCTTTAATAGGACCGACTACATGTAAACTGTTTACACCTACTTACCATGGCCAAATTCTTGAAAATGTGATATTTGAATAGGGCAGTTTGTAACTCATTTGACATTTGCTTGTATCTGTCAAGTAATATTAGTCCAGTTCAATCAAAACTGGGATGAATCTAGGATTTTGTGGGTGGGGGGGGGAGGCTGAGGTCAGAAATATTTTATATCATTGTGATGTCTCCAAATTTTACTGGAATGAACGATAGTGTTTTCTTAATCTATTAGCTATAAATTCATACATCAGGAGCTTCAAAAAATATCTAAGTAATATTTTTAGTAAGTTTAGTTAGTCTTTACGACGATGGCATAGATGTAGAAAATAGTATTATATTTTGTTTACTACTAAATGTTCAAACAAAATATATTGATATTAAACATTAAATAAACGAGTTAGAAAATGGCAACAAATTATAAGAGTGTAAGGATTATGTTAATTTTATTAACATTTAGTAACAGTTAAATTTCCTTTCGTATCGATTCTTAACTTCAACTTACCACTTCCGGCCAGAAGGTAGTTTTAGAATCACGTCTGAATACATATTTTGTTTACTACTAAATGTTCAAACAAAATATACTGATATTAAACATTAAATAAACGAGTTAGAAAATGACAACAAATTATAAGAGTGTAAGGATTATGTTAATTTTATTAACAGTTAAATTTCCTTTCCTATCGATTCTTAACTTCAACTTACCACTTCCGGCCAGAAGGTAGTTTTAGAACCACGTCTGAATACATAATGAGGAAAAGCGGTATTTAACCGCGAAGTTCTTCGGTCTTAGTGAGAGTATTCCAGGTATTCTGGCTGCACGCGTCCGCCTTTTTAGGCTACTCTCTCGTAAGCTATTATTACGCTCGACCGTACTTTAGGCCCTTGATAGTTTCGCACTCTATTAGCGCTAAGGGGCTAACTTTGTTAGAATCTTGATAGCTTCGGCTATATCTCTTTAGTTAAGTTTAGTTTAGTTTAATTCTTAGTTTCTTAAGTTCAAGCCTAAGCGTCACTTTATTGTACGCTCCAAGACGTAGTTTTGTTAAACTTTAGTTGGAATAATAATTTTCTTACCCTTGTATCTTGTTATTTCCTGTCACACGAACTCAAGCGATTATTCGCTTATCAGTTCTTAGGATTCTTCACTTCCAACAGTAACTTAAAATTACACAGTGAGGAACTCTACAAGATAATATTTGTAAAACGGCTCTTTAGGCTAACTTCTTGAGCAATTCATAAACATTTATGTTCATATCTTAGTATATACTGATAAGTGCCAGCGAAGTAAGTCTATTTTTCCCTGCTGCGCTCCTAAATACGTTTTCAGTCTTTTTATGGTAAAGTAGCTCTACAGTGGAGTTGCTGTTGTCACTCGGGTACTAATGCAATTATTGTATAAAGCTCGTGCATGTTGGAAACATCTTTTCTCACATTTGTTTAACACTTCGCTAACCGACTACTGGCGTCTGGAAATTCGCTCATTTGACTTTTCCATAGTACATATTCAGCATGTGTTAGTTTGCCTACTCTCGTCTTCTTTGATAACATAGACGAGAACCCTAATATCAAAAGTGAATTATCACTATATCTTGTAAAGTTTGACAGAGTCTGAGAAATGGTGTAAAAGACCCTTTTAGTTAACTCAAAATTTAACAGAAGCACTTCTTGTGCTTACAGAATAGCCAGCATATTTACGAAAATAAATGCATTTTATTTAACTAAGTAAATGTAGGTTAGCCCAACGGCTACACAGACAGAGAAACACGCAAGATGGCTCTAATCTAAGATCGGCGTGACAAGCTTAATGGCAAGAATAACGCCACGCCACAGAATACTCTCTCAAGAGAATCAATTAGCAAACGTGGCTTTCAGCAGGCGGAACACGCTCCCATTCTATCTTTAAAACCTTCCTTTAAATACTACCTCCATTCTACCTCTTTTGAATTTACGCGAAATAGAAATTTACATTCTGGCAAGAAAATGGGGAGCAAGAAAAACATTAAAGCAGATTAAGATGAATTAACTAGTTAGTAAAACTAAACAGATCCATTCCTTATACGTTCATTGGTAAAGAAAGCACTATTTTTAAGAAAGCCATTCTCATAAAAATGTGATTTTAGAGACTCTTAGAGAGATTATAGCGAAATTGTGGATGGTTCCTGATCTAGATAACAAACAGGAAAAGGAAGGTAGAATATCTTTATAAACTAAAAACCTATTTTGAATTCCTGTAAACATCGCATCCGAAAAGGGAAGAAAGCTAGAAACATGATGGCACGATTCGGGATCAGTATTATCGACTTTGGACCAATTCGCTTGTCGTTTATTTTCCCTCGGAATAATCTAAATTCTTCTGGCGTGAAGCTCTCATGTTTCTCACACATTGCTCTTGCTTTAGAAAAATGCGTCTCAAAATGATAATCTGCAAACTTTCTGATGCTGAACAATTGATTGAAGCATTTGGCAATGTCTTACCGAGACAGACAAATCCACATCCTCTTTTTGTAGCTTAAGAAAATGCTGAGCACGAAACTGCTCACAAGAAAGGTATAACGTATTTTCTCTCTCCTTTCCACATGTCTTCGTGGTGTAACTGGAAGCATGCTCAACACGGAAGATCCGGGGTTCGAATCTCGACAAGAGCGTTTGCGGATTCTTTTCAACTTTCTCACATCGAAAAAATCTACAAGACTCTACAGTGGCGCCCGAACTGAATCCCAGGGAAGGCATTGCGGATTTTTTTCAGTTTCCTCACATTGAAAATTTCTAAAAGGCTCAAGAAGCGAAAGCATAAATTTCACAGTGTGGATGGAGTTGATTATTCCAGGGGCAGCAGGCGATCAGTCCTAAATAATTTCACTCATACCTTCACCATACAGCATCTAAAAGATATACGAAAATCATAATAGAGTGATGCCTCTCCATCCACTTTTTGAGGCATAGTTTTTTTAAATGCTATATTTTGATACAGTGCAAAATTCATCGATCATCTTTGGTTAAACTTCTTGTCTCTTTCTGGTGTGAATGAATGAATATGTCTTTTCAGTTACTTCAGTTGCTGATGTCTTAGCAAAAATTCAAGATTGCAAGACTTAAGCAGTGTGATACACAGTGCTCGTGAATGACTTTAGGTTGATATTCGGCTATACGTGATTGCATCCCTTTAAACTCTCCGCTGTTATCTTTGGAATATTTGACATCCGGACCTAGATCTTTCAAGTGAAATTATAGAAATAAGGGGAACAAAACACAAGAAATATTCACGAATCTTCATCTGCTCCGGATCGAAATACTTAAAACAAAAAGGCATTTGTTCGCGATAGTTGCAGCATCAATTATGTCATCAATCGAGCCTAAGAAATATTTGATTTTTTTACTTGTTCTGTAATTTTTGTTTGTATCACAGAACCACGGTTTTCGTTTTGAGCCACGAAATTCGCAAATAGCACATTTTTCTTTGCAGTTCGTAGATGATCTTCTCCGGATTTGTCTCCAGCCTGACCGACAAATTTTAAGATTGCCCTGAAACTTCTCTTATTTTTAGAGGGTAAATTATCTAAATAATAATACCTATGCCCGTACAGTGCCAAACCTTGTTTACCGCAAAATATCATGGTTTTTATCATGGGCTTCAGTTGCTCTCGATTCTGTTCAGCCTCTTTGATTTTATTTTGATCCAATAAAATATCCACAGAATTTCACTTGTTGCCTTAAGTTGGTGTAGTGCAAAAACGAATTAATGTGATACTCCAAGGCATTTTGGTTAGTGAAATATTGCAAGGCTCGTTTCCAGCTCTTAAATCCTTTTTGAACCAAATAACCCACAGGTAGTGAAGATGTGGGTCCAACATAATGCACAGAAAATACACAATACTTACACTATGCTGCGTCTTCTACATTAGCAAGAGTACGCCAGCCAGAGATACTTTCTGAACCATGAATATCGAAACGTTTGGAGAACTTTCTCTTAAAGACGCTACTTGATGGCAACACATAATTATCGGACGGCTTCCATGTATTCAACAATCAGCAATAATCTGAGCTTGTTGCAAGGAGGTTTTTTGAACAAACACGAGGTCTTTTTTTTATCTATAATTACATTTTGAAGGCACAACAAACTGCATTCATTTTTAATTGCACTACGATTTGGAACAAGGTATTATTAGTACGACGCATTATGCCATTATGCATCACTGAAACACAGCTATCCACTACCAACAAGGAACTACTATGATCATCATTAACATTGTTCTCGAGGACTTCGGCTTCCGCCGTATCCCGTATCACAATATTTTTTTTTTTTTTTTGACTTGAAAAAAACTTCAACACAGAAGCTTGCATTTCCCTCTTTTCTTGTTTGGTGGGAAGAGATCTGGAATAATAATAATATGCTAATATTATTACTCATGCCAGTAATTTATATTATCACAAAACTTAAAAAATTAACGATTGAGGACACTAAATTACCATAATAATTTAATAATAATAACACACTCAGATTCTCGTAAAATCGTGTTAAAGTGTTATTCTCAGTAGTATTCTATAATGGAAATTCGGAAATTTGGCAAAATATTAATCACTAATGCTAAATACCAAAGTTACCAATTATTGAACCTCAAGGCTTATATAAATAAAATACTTTACAGATTTTAGTCAACTGACAACAAAGAACACAACATTATTTTTGATAATTTAATAAAAACGCAATGAAATAGCTAGCCAAAAAATGTTTTCGACCCGCTTTAGCGCTACAAATACGAGTGGAAGGACTAAAAAGGAGGGAACATCTTTGAGCCTGTCAAGCTAAAACACAATGTTGTCAAGTTTCTTTTCTTTCTTTTTTTTTTTTTTTTTTTTTTTTTTTTTTTTTTTTTTTTTGTTAAAGAGGATTCCGAAACAACAGGTGTAGTACTTTAAAAAAAAAAAAAAAAAAAAAAAAAAAAAAAAAAGGAATAATTCTGATTTAGCTCGGGGGGGGGAAGCTGCAGTCCTACATCACCTCTCTCTTGGATTCGCCACAATGATAGTAAGCAAAGTCGTGTTATCAATCCTCAATCCCAGTTGTTATAATGACTAACAATACCCCCATGCTTTCTCCCACTATTGTGGAGTAAAGAATGCGTTTATTAGTAGCAGTCTGTGATTAAATTTTAACAAATTTAAACGTTTAAATTATTATACTCCTCTTACTCCTTCTTTCCTGTCCTTATTCATAAATGTTGAATAATATACATTGTCAAGGCAGAAGAGAAGCATGCAAAAGTAAAAATATAAAATTAAGAAATGCAACAACTTTTGCATTTGCCGTAGATTTTAGTCAAAACTGTTTTGATTTTGAGGGCAAACAGGTAAAGGTCCTCTTCACCAGGAGCAAAGAAATCTGCAACTAAGAGAAAGCCATGGTTGTATTTATGCTCAAAAGGAGTACTCATTTACTTGAAATCAGTTGCCACTGACCGGGATGTTCTCTCGTGGTTATTGATAAAGCTTTCAGATGATTTTCATCTCAGAAGATATTTTTCATTAGAAATAATATTAATAACCTTGTCACGCTTCCATTTTATCCTTCTTGTTGGATGTATATTTAATATTTGCATTTCTTTTCTTCTTTATTTATTTTCTCACTGTTTAATTTACAATAATCCTGTCACTGGCAACATACTTTATTTTGCTATTAAGTTTGTGTGAATGGCAACAATTGTTCATA
Source organism: Stegodyphus dumicola (assembly GCF_044657685.1). Lineage (NCBI taxonomy): Eukaryota > Metazoa > Arthropoda > Arachnida > Araneae > Eresidae > Stegodyphus > Stegodyphus dumicola. The sequence goes on along the minus strand of NC_140775.1, from coordinate 16,383,397 downwards.
TTTATGTTTCAGTAGAATAGCGTTCTTAGCCGCACTGTGCGACAGGCAATTTTTCTTTTAAATATTTCCATGTTTTAGAATATCAATAAAGTTTTTATACAAAGCTGATGCTTTTTAGTTCAAGGCAACTATTTGGTTCCCCAGGTGAGGCATTTAATGCTATTTAATGTGTTGTAATTATATGCTCTAGAACTGTGTTTAACGAATTTTTAAGTACTTGTACTGCGAATCGTCTGCGTGACGTTAGAAAGATAAGAGGAAATATTTTTTGCTGCTTAAGTATCTTGTTGAAGTTATTTGAGCTTATTAATCATTATTCATGGAAATAATGACAGAATTAAGTGAAGCTGATCTTAAAAGATTAAGAGGACGAACGAAATCTACCCTAACGCGGCTTAACAATTGTTTCAGTAATCAGTTAAGTTTAACGGAATTAAAAGCTCGATTAGAAAGAATTGAACAAATATTTAAAGAATTTGGTCAATATGATGCCGCTTTACCCGAAGAAGCTTCTGAAATTGTTGAATTCGAAGCTAAATATTTTGAAACAAAAGTAATGTATCAATCCGCCATTGAATCCTCAACGGCCAGAAATGTTTTGATTTCAAATCCCACTGCAGTTGAGGCTAGCTTTAAACTTCCTCGTTTAAACATTCCGAGTTTCAATGGTAAATATACTGATTGACTTAATTTTAAAGATCAGTACATGGCGACAGCTGATACCAATCAGTCATTAGCAAAAATTCAGAAATTCCAATATTTGACAGGCCTTCTAACGGACGAACCAGCTGCTATTATTAAGCATATTCCGATTTCCGAAACTACATATGATGAGGCTTGGGACAAACTGATGAATCGTTATGATAGAAAAAATCAAATTGTCATATCGCTTGTCAGAACATTTCATGAGCAACCCAAAATTACTAGCGCCGATTCCATTAATCTAAGAAAACTATCTGATACATCTCATGAAGTTACCTATGGATTAAAATCTCTTGGTGAAAAGGCTTCGTCTAGAGATGTTTGGCTAATTTATTTTTGTTAGAAAAGGTCGATCCGGAAACGCGCCATATATGGTCACAAAAAATGTTCAGATGAATTACCCACCTTAGCATGTTTTTTGGAATTCTTAAACTCAAAATGTTAAACACTCATAATACTGAAAAGCGAGTATTGCATAAAAATCAGTGCTCTGTTTCCAAGAATGTTTCACATAATAATAAACATTCCGTTCTAAAATGTCAGCACTACAATGGTTCTCATATTTTATCAAAGTGTTATAAATTTAAAGGTGCAGATATTACGACTAGAAAAAAATATCATTCGGAAGAATTTATTATGCTTCAATTGTTTCGAAAATCATCAATTAAAATTTTGTTCATCGCAGATTTAGTGTTCTATTTGTAAAGCAAAACACCATACTTTACTCCATGAAGATATTAAAAGTAATAACGTAGTTTTATCAAATTCATCTCCATCTGATGAACATATTTCTAAATCAGACGAACAAAATAATACTTCGAGTTTTTCTATTCAGGGTCAGAGTACTTCATTTTTACCAGCGGCGGCAGTAATAATTTACGATTCTGCTGGTCAAAGTCATGAATGTATCATTCTTTTTGACAGTGGAAGTGAAGCTTCTTTCATCAGTGAATCATTTATTCGACTGTTAAATATAGGCAGACAAAATTCCCGTATTTGCGTAAAGGGACTTGATTCTGAAGCAGCTTTGACTCGTGGTTATGTAAATGTAAAATTGTTTACGAAATCTGAGTCGAAAAAAAAATAGTGTTTTAATACAAGCATATATTCTTAAAAAATTAACTTCGCATTTGCCTTCGGTAAAGATTGACAGCAAAGACCTTGATTATTTGACTTCAATTAATCTTGCAGATCCGAATTTCAGTACGCCGAAGCAAATAGAAAATGTAATTGCATAATGGCGATAAAAATGTAATTGCACAAAATACTATTTTTGGTTGGGTTGTATCGGGCAGAATTAAAACAGAAGGCAATACTCCGCATCCCATTAGTCTTAATCGCGTTAGTTTACATATTGAAGATAACGCCGATGCAACACTTAAGCTTTTTAGGGAGTTGGAAGAATTAACGTTCCAAAATCAGAAATCAACGGTTGAAGAAGAGTTTTGTGAGAATCATTTTAAAGAAAATTATCGAGTAAACGAAAACGGCAGATTTGTTGTCCGACTGCCCATTTTCAGTAAATCTGAATAGTTAGGCGACTCCCAACCTTTGGCTATTTCCTCGTCTTCTATCCATGGAAAGAAAATTTGATTTAGATAAAGAACTTGGTAGGCAATACAAGGAGTTCATGCAAGAATACGAAACTTTAAATCATATGGTTCCAGTTGTTTCGACTGAAGAAAATAATCAAGTATAGTATCTACCGCATCATGCTGTTGTTAAACCAAGTAGCCCTACCACTAAACTTCGTATAGTATCTGACGGATCATGTAAACCTAAGAATTCGGGTTCTTTGAACTCTGTTTTAGGAGTAGGTGCAACACTACAACGAGATATATTTTCAATATTGCTCAACCTTCGTATATATAAAATAGCTTTCTATGCTGACATAGAAAATTCATTTTTTCTATGTCAGCAGAGAAAAATTTTAGTAGATAATGAAGATCAACATTTACAAAGAATTGTTTGGAGAGAATCTGTTAATTCAAAAATGCAGACATATAAATTATGTAAAGTTACTTATGGCACTGCATCTGCACCATTTTTACCGACACGCTGTTTGTGGGGCAAATTGCTTAAAAATGTAGATGATTGTTTACCTGGATCAAACAGCTTAGAGAAAGCAGTTGACCTGTGTACTAAGCTTTCAGAGCTATTAGAGAAACGTGGATTCAATTTAAGGAAATGGAGATCAAATTGCTCTAAGCTTCTCGAAAATTTATCCATTGATAATCATGAAGAAGGTGACCTGGAAGTTCACTCAGATGAATGCGCCAAAACTTTAGGGCTGTTTTGGAACTCTACAGAAGATGTATTTTTATTTAACATTTCTATGGATTTCGGGACTGAAATTACTAAAAGAAGGTTAATTTCTCAATCTTCTAAGATCTTTGATCTTCTTGCTTGCTATCGCCATGTACAGTCAAGTTGAAAATGTTTTATCAGCAGTTGTGGTTTTTAAAACTTGACTTTGATGCCCTACTGCCTAAAGAATGGGAAGTGAAGTTGCAAAGACTTCAAGAAGATATTAAGGTTCTAAGAAATATTAAAATTTCGAGGTGGCTTCAAACTACGTCTAACTACATCTATCTGCATGGTTTTTGTGACGCGTCAAAATCTGCTTACGCTGCTGTTATCTACTGTGTTCAACCAACATCTCACGACAGAAATGAAGTCAATTTGGTGGTTGCTAAAACCAAAGTTGCTCCCATTAAACAAGTGTCCATACCTATACTGGAACTCCTAGGTGCATTGCTCCTTGCCAGATTAATCAAAGCTGTCCGTAAAGCCTTCTCCACCACTGAAATTTGCTTTCACGCTTGGACTGACTCTAAGGTTGTTCTCTGTTGGTTAGCAGCTCATCCTCGAAAATGGAAGCCTTTTGTGGCAAACAGGACTTCAGAAATATTAGATGCTATTCCCTATCAACAGTGGAGCTATATTTCGTCGAAACAAAATCCTGCCGATCTTCCTTCTAGAGGAATCGATCCTAAAGTTCTACCGAACATATCCCTATGGTGGCATGGGCCATCATTCTTAGCGTTCGACAGTTCAAAGTGGCCTCTACAATGTTCTGTCAGTAATGAGACTAACAGTGATGCAACTGTCTTAACTGAACAAAGGACAAAATCAATTTTTTGTACAACAGCTTATTTGACTAATGACACTCTGGACAATTTATTTCAGAACTGTTCTTCTTTATCTAAAATAGTTAATGTAATTTCTTTTTGTTTAAGATTTATTTCTAAGTGCAAAGAACGGGTCTTTGGTTCTGAAGATAATAGGTTAAAAAGTCCTGCAGTAGTACCTTCATCTAATGAAAGGCAAGCAGCTATGAAGTTGATCATTAAATAAATCCAGTTTGTGCACTTCCATAAAGATATAAAGGATCTCAAAAATAATTCATCTTTAAGTCCTAAAAGTGTTTTAAGCTCACTTTGTCCTTTTCTAGATGATGATGGTGTTTTACGGGTGGGAGGTCGGCTGCAAAATTCTGACTTAGCATTCAATGCTAAACATCCCATAATTATTCCAGTCAACACAGGATTGCCTTGTTACTTGTTAAACAATATCATATAACTTATATGCACGCGGGGCCCAGTTTACAAGTTAACATTTTAAAGCAAAACTATTGGATTGTAAATGGTAAGAAACTTATTTATTCTTTTATCCATAAATGTATTGTCTGTCACAGATATAAATTGTCATCTAATAATCAATTATTAGTAAACTTACCAAAACAAAGAGTAACACTTGAGAGACCACTTTTTAGCACAGGTATTATGCCGGTCCTGTAATTTTGAAACGTTACAAAGGTCGTTCCTTTAAGACCACTAAAGGTTATATAGCTTCGTTTGTATGTCTAGCTACCAAAGCTTACCATATTGAGGTAGTTAGCGGCTTCATTGCAGATTCTTTCATTGCTGCTCTCAGACGATTTGTATCAAGGAGTGGTACCCCTCGATACTTATTTTCGGATAATGGTACGAACTTTGTTGGAGCAAAGAGAAAATTGTCCGAATTGCACTTTCCCTTAACAGCAATGAATTGATTTTAAATTATTTGGCTCAAAATACTATGGAATGGAAAATGATTCCACCTGCTTCTCCCCACTTTGGTGGTTTGTGGGAGTCGGGGATCAAGTCCATAAAATTTCATTTGAAAAGAATGATAGGAAAGACTAGAAAAGAAAGAAAATGATAGGAAAGTTAACATTTAAGGAATTAACTACTTTACTAACTCAAGTTGAAGCTGTGTTAAATTCACGCCCCTTATCTAAAACTAATCACAATGATGTAGATAATTTAGATGCTTTGACTTCATCACATTTTTTAACTGGGGATGTTATTACTAGCATCCTAGAGCAGGATTTTTCTAATATTCCCAAACCCACTTTATTAAAACAATGGGGATTATTACAGCAAATGAAACAACGCTTTTGGAAGAGATATAAGGAGTATTTAAATTCCTTACAACAAAGATACAAATGGAAGGAACAACTTCCAAATTTGTCTGCAGGTGACATTGTATTAATTAAGGAGGACGACATGCCTCCTGGTGTTTGGCCTTTAGGTCGCATTGTTGAAATCCATCCTGGAAAGGATGGCAATGTTAGAGTTATTACAATAAAAACTGTTAATGGTTATTTTAAAAGACCTGTAGTAAAACTTTTACCTTTGCCATTGCATCGGGAATGATTTATTGTTAATGCAATGGCAAGGGTGGGAGTTAATGTTGAATGTATATTTAATATTTTCATTTCTTTTTTTTCTTTATTTATTTTCTCACTGTTTAATTTTGTGTTATGATTTACAATAATTTTGTTACTGCCTTTATTTTACTATTGAGTTTGTGTGAATGGCAACAGTTGTTCATGCTTATGTTTCAGTGGAATAGCGTTCTTAACCGCACTGTGCTGCAGGCAAATTTTCTCTTAAATATTTCATGCTTTAGAATATCAATAAAGTTTTTATACAAAGCTGATGCTTTTTAGTTCAAGGCAACTACTTCTATTAATTGTAAAATTGCATGGCTACTCCAGAAGTTCTGTTTTCACGCCATTCCTCGCTTATCAATAAAATCCATGGTTCGATTCTTAAACATTCCATTTCTGACTTTAATTCTTGGGGAATTTATAGCATATCTTGTCAGTGTGGTATGAGATATATCGACCAAACTGAAAAACCGTTAAAAACTGGCATCAGGTAGTCCTAATCTTATGTCCAAAAAGGCAAAATTAACATGCCTTTCATAGCTGATCACAGTTGGAAATTTAATCACAATTTTGATTGCAAACATTATCTAGAAAGCTTCTTCCACGGCTGAATTGGGTTTCCTTGAAGCTTTTCACATTCAAAATTTTTATCTTGCTTATTTAAGGATTTTAATTTCAACCTATTCCTTCCTAACGCTTTTAAAATTCTATTAATTTTTCAATTTTCTTAATATTGTGACGACAGATGTCACTACCGTCGCTTTCGCTTTACTCCTTTTGCGTATAAATAGAACCGTGGCTTTTCCTTCGTTGCAGATTCTTTTAATCCTGATGCAGAGGGACCTGTACTTGTTTGCTCTTAAAATCAATAAAGTCGTGATTAAAATCTATGCCAAACACAAGGTTGTTGCTTTACCTAATTATATGTTTCAGCATATTGTATTGCCACAATAGTATATAGACAATACACCTCCAGCCTTTATCTAATTACTTGGAGCAATATTACAAAGGAAATATCTGAAACATCTACAGATATGTCATTTGGTATTTCACATATAAGGCAAACAGTATTTTTTGATACATAATAAATTAGAAAAACTTACAACTAGCAAATTATCATTAATCTTTACTAATACATCCTTTGATATTTCATGTACGAAGAACATGTTTGTCTTCCCTAATTGCTTGCAATAAACTTTAGGCAAACCTTTTAAAAATGCAGCCTTTGGTATTTCATACACGAAAAATTTTTCTCTTTTCATAATTACTTCCTGTTATTTTATAAGTAAAATATCTGTAATTTCTACCTGTAACGTTATTAAGAATACACTTGTTATGGTTGCTCAAACAGTCCACGGTATCTTAGTTACCATTATTTTCTTTAGCAATCTTACTTTCTTTAGCGTGCAGTGATTATTCATAATGTCTACTGTAGCTTGAACACGGAATCAGGAACAAAAGCAACAACGAAATACAAAAGTATAAATATACTTTTTAGTGTAAAAAGTATTATTAGTGTCATTTTAGTATTCCCCAATATATTAAAACCTTCCCCACTTTAATGGAAATCGTGATCTTATATAAACCTGTAGTAATTTGACTGTTTTATAAATGTATGCTTCGGTTTAAAAATATATATGTGCAACATTTCTTCGTTTTTAAGGTGCACTTATTTTTACCTCCTTGTACGAAGCAAAGGAAGTATTGTAATCTCGAAAACGTTCGGGTATCTCGAAAACATTCAGGATCCATTTTGACTGCTCTCGAACACATCTAAACCATGTTTCTACGAGACATCCGTATATACGATCAGAAACAAAGGTCTCTTTTTTCCAAAAAAGGATTAAAAATGGAATTAAATGGGTTCAGAAGAGATTTTTTTTGTGACGTCTGTACGTATGTATGTATCTCGCAAAACTCAAAAACGAGTAGCCTCAGAACGTTGACATTTTGTATAGGACTGCTATAACACCTAATTGTGCACGTCAGTTTTTGTTGCAATCGGCCGCAACAAACGTCTATACACTGCTGGCCACACATTGCAACGCCAGGAAGAAATGAACTGACGAACGTCAAAATCACATGAAATGAAGAAGAAGTCTCGAATAAGAAGAGAAAATGCTTACCAGCAAGTTTTGAAATTCGATAGAGGCAAGATCATTACCTATCGAAAGTGTAGATCATCGTTCCGTGATATCACCGGCCGCACTGGTCGACATTCAACCACTGTCATGCGAATATGGAATCAATGGATTGCTGAGGGTCATACTGAACGGCAAGCAGTGTCGCAACGTTCTCCCATGACTAACGCCAGAGAGGACAGACATGTATGGTCAGCCCTGCAAAACCGTTCGACCTCATCACGGACCATTAGTCAGGAAATGGGCATGTTTGCAGCACGCCCAGCATTCGCTCGTAAGGTGCGTCGACGTTTGCAGCAGCGTGGACTATCAGTAGGTGACCATTACTTCGGCTTCCCTTGACAATGCATTTAAAGTCAGACGGCAACTCTGGTGAGCCAAACGACAAAGCTCGGTGTAGGAGTGGCACAATGTCGCCTTTTCAAACGAGTCCCGGTTCTACGTGCAGTCTTCTGATGGCCGCATACATGTCTGGAGTGTCCGAGGAGACCGCACGTCGTCTGCATGCATTCGATATCGGCATAGCGGCCCTGCACTTGGTGCGATGGTTTGGGAATCCGTTGGGTACACGACACGCACATCTCTAGCTCGGATCGATGGTAATTTTTATGCAGATGGATACATTTCTGGCATCTTATGTCCAGTGGTTGTGCCCTATTTTCCAGGATTCCAAACGCCATGTTTCAACAAGATAATGCAAGACCACATGTTGCGCGTCGTGTTCTGACCCTCCTCGATACACAGGGTATTCGATTGCTGCCCTGGCCATTACGGTTTCCAGAGCTGTCACTTACTGATAACATCTCGTCATGAGCTTCTGAGAGACTGGTCCGCCTTCCCTCTCCAGCTAATATGGCTGATGAAGTGTGACATAGACTTGAAGCAGCATGGAATGAGTTGCCCATTTCTGTCATCCAAGCCCAGTTTGACTCCATGCTTAATGGAGTAAGGGCCATTTTAGCTGCCAGGGGTGGCAGCTGTTTCTACTAATTTTGCACCCATGCAAACCTCCAAAATGATTACAAATTTAATCATTTTGTCTTTATGCCATACTGTTTAGGAGCAATAAATATCTTTTTTGTATTTTCTTTCCTTCATGGTGTTGCAATTCTAATGGCCAGTAGTATATATATATATATCTGCATATATACCTACCCTCCTACCCTTGGTGAACTCAGAGCTTTATTCTTATCATGTGTTGGTAAATTGTGCATTTTTTGCTTTAAAAGTGACTGAACTATGCTGTACTTATATTTGTTTAATGTTTTTATGCCTTTAGTTAATTGTAGAATTATCAACAATTTAAAAGTTTAAGTGTCTGCTGTTCGCTTACATTTTAAACTTTTAGTATTGTGAATTACGTCAGTTGGCGCACCAACTTCGGTGTCTTTATGCCCAGTTTGAACAAACGTTAACTTTAAATTTTTTGCATCGAAAATTTTGTATTCTTGCATGTTGGCCAAATCGCTAGTTTTGACGTAAAAACTCTAATTTTAATTGAAAAAAATTTTTTTTAACTGTATTTGGCGTTTTATGTTTTGCTGCATTTTACAATTTTTAATAAATGTGTTTTCAGTTTTTATGTATTTGCCTTTTATATACTTTTGCCTTGCTGCGAAGTGAGAACTAAAGTGAGTGAATGAGAAATATATCTCTAATGAAATTGGAGGAAATAATTTTAAATGAAGTGCAGCAAAAAATGTGTATAATTTAACAGGACGTACAAGAAATTTATGTGGTGTTCACATCAGATATTTCATACGTGAAGTTCGGCATAAACAAGATGCATTTTAGAATCGATAGAGTTTTAAAATAGTTGTTTTTCGAATTGTTAATTATTCCGAAATCATACTTTTTTACAAAATGACAATTTTAATATGTATGTAATAAAAAGAACGTAAGTTTAAAAGTAATTACTAGCGGAAATTTTTATGGCATAGAAGTGTTGATCCATAACGAATAGGAAATTGAAGGCGAAGGCAGATTAAATATTCCTTTTTTATTTCAGCAAATATGTTGCGGCCACAAACAAGTTGGCCATTAATTGTGCCTATTCCAAAAACTTAGATTTTAGATATTTTTGCAGTAAAAGTGGAGGAGCAGACAGACTGCAATCTAGTTAGGCCAAATCTTAGAAAGCAAGTGCGTTATGTTTAGGGTGAAATCTTAATTCAGACTGAATTACACTCATGTCCATAAATTAAGGGTAATGCAAAATCAGGCAAAGGAAGAGTTAGAAGCAAAACAAATTTGACTGATTTGTAAAGCTTATTTATTAAACAAAAGGTAAAGAGCAAAAAAAGATGCTATATGTTTGATATTATTAACAAAAATAGCGATTTTTTCTCCCTGGAGCAAATTTAAAAAAAAAAAAAAAAAAAAAAAAAAACCTATTTACAAAAAAAAAAAAAAAAAAAAAAAAAAACCAAATTACATAGTTGGTATGATTGTTAATACAGTGTATGTCTCCCAGACGATGCAATACAGTCCGTACAACGCCTAGGCATGCTGAGCATCAAATTATCGATCTGATCTTGGGGGATATTACACCACTCAAAAAGCAATGCTCTCCGAAGTTCCGGTAGACATGTAGGAGGAGATTGACGGGCTGCAACTCGTCGTCCAAGCATGTCCCACACGTGCTCTACTGGATTCAAGTCCGGTGAGAATGCTGGCCAGTCCATACGGGTGATATCCTCCGACTGAAGGCATTCGCTTACGATGTTTGCACGGTGAGGACGGGCGTTGTCATCCATAAACACAAATTGTGCGCCCATGGCGCCTCGAAACAAACGTACATGTTGTTCCAGAATGACGTCCCGATAGATTTGGCTTGTCATGGTTCCAATTTGAACATGCAGGTCAGTTCTGGAACCCAGAATAAGTCCACCCCAAGCGAGCACTCCTGTACCACCGTAACGGTGTCGGTCAATGATGTTTTCTTGGTGGTAACGGGTACCTGGAGCTCTCCATATGAAAGTCCGGCGAGAAACAGACTGCAAGCTAAATCTGGATTCGTCGGAAAACATCACACAAGCCCACTGTTGCGGTGTCCACAATGCATGCTCTCTACTCCAGGCTAACCGCAGGCGACAGTGAGTTGCAGTAAGTGGAACGCATCTGACAGGTCTACGAGCATATAGACCAATCTGCCCTAAGCGTCTGTACACGGTCTGCCTTGTAATAGTCGTACCAGTGGCTGAAGAGAGCTGACGAGATAGGTCTGAGGCTGTGCTCCGCCTGTTTCTTTTGGCAGTAACTGCCAAATACCGGTCCTCATTTGGCGTTGTAACTCTGGGGCGACCTGTGCTGTAACGTCTACTCACATTACCATCATCTTGGAATCATTACCAAAGCTTGGAGATGACACTCTGGGCAATTCCAAGTTCGTCTGATACTTCCAGTTGGGTACGCCCACATTCCAGACGGTCGATAAGTCTACCACGTAAAAAAATCATCCAAATGCGTCCTTTGTGTCATAACTATTCGGTTATTGCACTGAAATGCTTATAAAGCGCCTGCAAACAATTTTACTTCTTTGCCTGTATTCCTTATATATCACTCAATTACACTCTCGTCATTGTGACGTACCATCGGTGTCATCTGGTTACTTCCTGAAATTTGCATATGATTCTTGAAGATGTGTGTAGTGATTTTACAGGTGATATATTTATTTTAGAGTTCGATTTCCGCGTGACTCAATTATCCTTAATTTATGGACATGAGTGTAGTTTTGGTTCTCAATGCATTTTGATTAGATATTTAGTATTACTGCAAAATTACTATTGGCTGCTTGAGTTTTAGTTCCATTTACATTACCAGAACTATGCAAGAGTCATACGACATGGATTAATCTAGAAATGACGCAGTGCAGAGAGGGATTATTATTTTTAGATTTGAGAAGGGAAATTTATGTTGCTAATTTAATCTGTTACACACTCTTTTATTTTTCTTGCATATATATGCTGTTGTTATTAATAAACCGGAGTCACTTACTGAAAGTTATTTGCTAGATGTATTTAAAGATTTCATTTTATTTAATTATTATCAAATGAGCACATTAATTGGGACAAAGCTATTTCTTCACAATATTTTAAGTTTGTTGCCAACTGGTGCCAGCAGGTCCCTCAAAGTTGTATCACTTGCCTTAACCCTTTCAGACCCAATTTATTTGTTTGTTTCAACTGACTTGATTTTTTCATGTACTCTTGGTAATTATCACAAAGAACTTAAAAATATCATTTTAAACATTTTATTTTAAAATGGGGGGGATTACCGGGGCCTGGGACAAATGTATCCCACTGGGCGGTAATGGAGGGACATATTTGTCGCATTGTTGACACATAAAAGAAAAAATGAAAAGAAACTATTATTTCATGTGTTGTTTTAGCTTTTTTCTCTTGTTTTTTTCTTGGTACAACTGCGATACCTTCTTCTAGTGGGCCCTTCGATGGGTAAGTGATCTCCTATATTCAACAACTTGGGACTAGATGATGGTCTACCATATTGCAGTGGTAGTGTATGGTCTACGATATACAATTTTGTAGTGGGGATGTTAGAAATAATGCCTACTACCAGTGGGACATCAACTACGTAGTAAATTGATGCGTGTAATTCCCTCTAGGGTTCTTTAAAAATCTACTGGGACTTATATAATTGGGACTGAAAGAATTAATGTCATTCAGATATCTGCTTTTAACTACTTAGAAGTAGTTCAGACAATTAAGTTAGGTATACTGTGCCATTTTTAAGCTTCTTTCAGTGAGAAGAAAAAGTTACTTAAGCATAACCTAATTGCATTCATCCATTTTCGTACATGAAAAATGGATATATCGCCTAGAAAGAAAGCAAAGATTATTGTAGTTAACAATCACACATCCATGACTCACTTCATGGACTTTGTAACACAAATGCTGCTTCCGGTGTAGGAAAATTGAGCTTTTCTGGATTTCTGAGGAGACACAATGAAGCTGTCATTTGCTCCAAAAAGGAAGGACAAATGTGGAAGGAAAAGGAAACCAACTCCCAAATCTGATCGATTTTTACTCTGAAATGGCATTATTGATCCACTGAAAACTAGCAAAGAATTAAAAAGAGATCTATTAACTATTGGTATTGATATTCATTCTTCAAACTTATAACATAGACTTCTCACTTCTGGTCGTAAGACACGAGGCCTATTAAGAAACAACTTTTGAACGTCAAATGAAGCAAAGCGATTATTGTGCGCCAAAATAATACAAATCTTAGATTACAAATGGCTGAAAAGGAGGATGGGACTCATTTACTTGTTTATGGTTACTCAACTAACGTTGTTAGATGAAGCAAGGGTGAATCAATAAGACCTCAACATGCCCGACAAACGTAAAATACCCTCAAAAACAAATATGTTGCGGTTTTGTTTTACTGCAGATGGCACTGGGAATCTAGTTTCCATTGATGGAATAGTGAAGTATATAGAAATTTTAAAACATAGGACTGTGCCATTCTCAAAAACCTTTGTAGGGAACGTTTCAGCCTGCCTCTACGTCATGCCACAATTCAAAATCTGCCAGAAATTTTACGTTGGAAAATAAAATTATTGCAATAGATGGCCTAGAAATTCAGAAGACTTAAATCTGATCTAAACTTGTGGCACATTCTCAAGGAAATCTTAGCAAAATGGTATGCAAATCTTAGTAAATCTTAATAAAACTCACGACAAAAGAACGCGGAATTAAGGATGATAAAAGTATGGCTCAATGATAAAGAAGTAAAACATATATGCATTAGATTGGTAGAGGGAGTGCCGAAGCGCATTCTAGAGGTCATTTATGCTAAAAGAAGGACATATTTCCTATAGCTTTTATTATTATCACTGTGTATGAAGGTATGTACATAAAACAGAAAAAACTCCGTTTTGTCCCAATTAGTTTGCACACTATAATATATTATTTACCTAGAATAAAGGTCTTTTTTCTTGCTGATGGTACACTTATTACGAAGTGAGTCTTAGAATTGATGGTTGTCTTGGAACAGAAGAAATGCGGTATGACAGGCCTTATTCAGAGAAATGCAGTTAAGACTGGCATTTTTCATACATTGGTGAATATTTTAGATCAGTGGTTCTCAACCTTTTGACTAACGCGTACCACCTAAACAAAAATCGAAAAACTTTAGTACCACCACTATATTTTACAATCATTATTTTTATTTCTCAATATAAATATTAAAAAAATATTTTGCTATTTGCACAACCTATTGGTTATTTGTATTAAATGTGCACACATAAAAATATTGGATTAAAAATTGGTTACAATTTTATTTATCAAAATTTAAGTTATAATACCTTAATTCTAAAATTTAGTATGAAATTTGGGCCCATTTAAGACAGATCAATTTATGTCTGGTCTTACTTCACTTAACTTTAAATTAGGATCCAATTTGAATTTTGTTCTTTATTTCTTTCTCAAATAAAACGTGGAAGAAAATAATTGTTCACACAAATAGGTTGCGCAAAATGGCAATAAAAATTTAATAGCTTTATTTGAAACGCCTTTATTTATTTTATTTTTATTTATTTATTTGTTCAACCAAAAGTTGACAAGTATGTTATTTTTGAAATCTTCAGTCACAGGAGTTCGATCACGGGAAATTTCTATCAATTGTTCTTTTTCTTCACGAGATTTTTGAATTTAATAGTTAAAAATACTTTAGTTTTTTGCGTACCACCTATTTTTCTCTTGCATACCACCGGTTGGGAATCGCTGTGCTAGATTACTTAGATCCTGAAGTGAATCTGGACCTTATAATGTGGGTTAAGATGGAAGATATATTCCCAATCAAATCTGCGGCATTGTATGGGACGGCAAAATCTCGTTTGGCACTATTACATTATCCGCCTAACCACCCCGCAAAGTCGTCAATCAATGGCAACTAATTTTTCGCCAATTTAACACTTAAAAAAGGCACCCATTTAAAAAATAGTGGTGCGCTAAAAATTACATAAAACGACAACGAATTAGCGAAATTAAAAACGCAATGAACATATATATCACTGAAGCAATAATAATTACATAACGCGAACACTAAAGAAACACTCAAAATTAATTACATTAAACAGTAACAAATGAATAAAAACCGCAGCAAACACCCATAACAAAATATTTAAGTTTTTCATTTACTTGGCTTCTGATTGTGTGCACAGCGATCTATTTTAACTTTTAAAATATGTATATATATATATATATATATCTATCAGAGAATTATGGAATTCTCGGCATTGAAAAGCAAACTGTTCTGTTTTAACTCTTCCTCTCGAACTGTTTTAACCAAAAACAAAAAAATCACAGAATTATACTTATTCGAAGAAAACTATAATCACAAACTCCTAAGCTAACTTCGTAAGCTAATTTCGAGCTGCAAAATTTCCGTAATAGAGATTAATAAAAGCTAGCTAAATGCATAATTTTTTCCCCAATGGCGGGCCTTCAGCCGATTTCAGCTTGGCCACTACTAAGGCCAAAAGTTGCGGTCACTTTATTATTGATACGTTTTTCTCTTCTTCTTTACGTTCGTACGTACGGGTTTGTTCGGATTTGGAGTGAATAATGACGACAGCACTCGATGAAGTATCGAAACATACTTTTTTGGCCAGTATTCTCAGGACAGCTCCAAAATCACGTTTACAATTGTCAAAGATCTACTATAAATACGCTGAAGCAATCAGTGACACAGCCTTCAGGTTATCTGGGTATAACGGTAAAGACAGCTTCACTGTTATTATTATTATACACCAGAGAACAGGGACTCCGTTGCCTTGCAGTCTAGCAGGCTGCCTTACACGGATTAAAGCCTCTGCCTCTCGAAGCTATTTGCTACCTGCTCCACCACAACCGGGGTGGGTGGCAGGCAGGTCAGACGGCAATTACTGAGTCTTAAAACAAAGAGATACAAGGGCAAACAAGGCCGGTGCGCAACAGAGGTTTCAATACATAGTCTGGATTTACAATTTTTTTTTCTTCTAATACATACGTCATACATTTATCACAGCCTTATTTACAATCAGTCCTTTGCGACATACTTCAGCCATTAATATTGATTTCAGACATGCAATTTTACACAGTTCTATAAAAATTCCTGTGACCAGGGTTACAATTACTGTTTTCAGAAAAATAAATAGCCTCCATAAACATACATCTTAGATATACAATTATAAGACATTTCTTATTCAGATAATTATATACAATTTCACATTAGAGTCTTAGGGATACAATGAAAACATTGGTACACCAGTCAATTTTAAGCCAAATCTTTTTTTTTTTCTTTCAAAAAGAACTTCCTAAATAGCTATATAGGACGTAGAGTTTTAATTCTAAAAACCTCTAAATGCATCTTACCGTAAGATAGCAGAATTATGTTAGATTTACAGCATACCATAAGCAAAGTTCCTATTAATCATTACTATTAACTTCTTTAACCTATCAATACTTGAATACTGGTGTTGCAATTTAAACCAAGAGTACCAATTAGTTACATGAGAACTATAGACCACAGTATTTGTGATATTTTAGTACATGTTTTACAATTCTATTAAACTTCAAAGCCCCAAAGTACAGCTCCCGACTCTGCTCGGTCGTTCTCGGAATCCTACGTACTCTCGAGACTCTCCACGCTACAACTCGCGATGCACTCGACGATACACTGGAGTACAGCTCCCGACTTCTCGATTCAGTCGTTCCCGGAGATCAACACACTCTCTCGACGATGCACAAACCGCAATACGCTAAGAGACTCTTTCGGTGCGCTCGGCACTCGCTGACCGACTGTCAACTCGATCGACTCCGCACGGACTAACTGACTGACTGACTCTCCTGAAAGACTAACTGACTGACTGACTGTCCGAAGAGACTAACTGACTCTCCGCGTACCAGCAGGGTTTATATAGCTTTTGACTTGTGTTCGAGAACATTCTGGGCTAAAACAGTAAGAATTCGTTCCAGAAGGTTCTCCATCCGTCTATGGTATATCGCCAATTCTGTCGCCAAATGTGGCAACACTGCCTTCCCTTGCCATTTTCTGCCAACCCTAAACCTGCTTTGCGGGGAAGCTATCTTACCGTACCTGTACATTTCGTAACATTATGAAGGAACCTAATAGGTGGCCACTTTTGCCTCCTATGAAAGGATGGACGGTTACAACCATGCTTTCTCTGGGATTTGAACCCGGGCTCTTTGGTATCGCAGACGGGTCCCCTAACCACTACACCATCAGGGCGGCAAATGCATAATTTTATATGCATTTTATTACTTTAACAATGTTGATGAAAATCAATCCGGGTAATATTTACATTTTTACAGCCAATTGATGCTGTTCAGCTATCTACTTTTTATCTACTATTCAAAGGAGAGTTTTTTGCTTTCCTTCCAGACATCTGTTCCAGATGAATTCCCCAAGATAACCCGGCCAATGATCGTTTGTAAAATGAGCTTCGTGAGATGCGCATTTCTACACTGTACTATTATTAGGCAAAGCGCAGTATTTCTGAAAAAGTGCTACACTTTCTGTTTTATTAGTAGGCGGATTCTACAGTTGCATTATGATTCGTTACAAAAACAAAGAAGAAGAAGGGAAAAAAAAAAAAAAACCCGCACACTAAATCGCAAGGCAAGAAACCACAAACATACCTCGGAATTCCAATATCGCGCGCATTTAAAGGCTTGCCAGATAAAATATTTTCTCGTAAAATTCTGGGTTGCTCACTTTAGCGCTTTGCTCGGTGATTCTTTGCATTCCGAGAAAATCTGCATCTTATAAAGAGCATTTTCACAGCTACTGATCGTCTTTTAGGTTCTTTTGGAAGTTACGGCAATTATTTCGATATACAAAGGCTGTTCGCACATTTTTAGACGATTTTGCTTTGCTATAAAAGAATTGTCTGCTTGGAATTTTTTTAATTGCAACTATATTTTTGAAAAATATATTATCGTCTTCTACTTGACAGTTTTGTTTTCATGCAAATTGCGCTTTCTTAAAAACAGTGAATGGAAGGCTACGTTTGTGCTCTTTCCGAAAAAAATTATTCGTGTCTAGTTATCAAGAAAACGCCCTGAAAGCCATGGTTGTTCGATATCTAAAGCTACGATAGGTAATATTGTCAACAAAACAAAAAGGAAACATACGTCAAGAGTTCGGTCCCAGGGTTAAAATTATTCCAAATACATATCTAAGTCAAAAACAGAATATCTGAAATGTTGCAAAGGTATGATCTTTAATGCCAATGGAAAATCCGTCAAGTTTGCAAAATCATTAAAAAGCTCCGTGTCAACTGTAAGCAGAGTGATTTAATGCTGATTTAAATCTTAAAAAGTCAAGACAGTTTTTCAAAGAGTATATCATCGACGATGGGTTTTTCATATAAAGGCAAAGTAAAAATAAAGAGAGTGGAGAAAATTACTAAAAACAACTCCACATATTATCAGAAACATATTTTATACCCAATTTTCAAATATGAAATACCTTCTGTCTAACCACAATGCCATGAATCAGTAGCACTGCATCAAGACAAAGCACGCAGTCACACTTTAAAATCAACTGTTAATTTCCTGGGAAAAAGGGAACAAGAAACGGGTCTGAAGACCACAACCCATCACTCATACCCCTACTAAATCTCCTGATGTATTACCCACGTAGTTTTGCGTTTTTGAGCTTTTAATATGTGGATTGTCCAAACGTCGACTACAGCCCTTCTTGGACTTTGGAAAGCTGTTTAAGAGGAATGGGATGAAATACCTCTTCCTACACTACAAAAGAATCTTAGAAATTACGACGTAGAAAGATAGTGAAGAATAAAGTTTATCAAATAGAACATTTAAAACACAAGAATTTCAGGTAAAATATTTCTGTAAATACAATGAAAAACCGTCTAGAACGTCTGCGAACAGCCTCTATACAGGAAAATCATTTAAAAAAAAACATCTTTTCCGATATGTGAATCTTAAGCGGATTATCGTCTGAACCAATCGAATATCATCCGGCAAAGGGTGGAAATTCATGAAATGATGAATCGTATTTTATGTTTAACCCAAATCTCATTGGCGGTACATTCCTTAACTCTGTACCCTTCAGGATAAAGTCTAAAGAACAGATTTGCGAGAAAAGCAATGATCTGGCTTCTCATGGACGAAGAGGGTGGAATTTTTAAACCAGGTATTTATCAGAACATTGTAAATGGTTCCGTTTATTAAAATCCAACCAATAAAAGAGGTTTATATTCTTTTCGTCACAGAATATTGTCAGAAAGAAGGTATTCGTCTGACTATCTACCAGCCATTATACGAAAGATAGTGGCAACAATTTAAACAACTAAGAAATTCGATTTCATGTTTAAGTTGGATTATTCCCGAGCTTGGTCTAAGCTACAGGTATAAAAAGTTTTGGGGAAATTATAAAAGAAGCCTTAAAACTTGATGAAATTCAAAATAATTTACCTCCAACTATGAAAGCCCATTTCTAATGAAAAAGTAAACGTGCATACGAAAACAGTCAGAGCGAATCATGTTAAGCAAGACTAAAAAGGAATTTAAATGCCCATATCCGAAACACAACCAGTTTGTATCCTGATTAAATAACCACTCAAATATTGTCAAATATTGTTTTTTTATTATAGTACTAGCGGAAGTACCTGATGCCAGTTAAGTTATATTGAGAGTAATGCATCTAACAACAGAGAGAGCGATACCGCTGTGATCCTTCTCTAATAACGATGCAAAAAATACGATTCATAGTCATACATTTTTCAGTCTGAAGATATATGGAACCCACATAAAAATTTTCGATAGAAAATAAGCTAATTCTCTCTCCTTATATCAGCAAAAACACAACGTAGTTTTTAATGATTTACGTCTTTCTAATCAAATGGGCCTAAAAGCTCAAGTTCCATCCAATATTTCACCTATATTCAATTTTAGTCGATTAAATGTAGCAAAATATTTATCATAATTGATCAGAAATCAACATCGCGAACCCCAAACGCACAAACAGACGTTCTTCTTTATATGTATAGGTTTTGTAAAACTTACAAAATTTTGATTAATAAACTCTACGAGTTGAAAGCGAGCAGTAGCTACACTTTTCGAAATAAAGCATTTTTATCTCCAACGCACGAGACTATTACCACTCGAAAAAATGAGTGGGAAAATTAGCGCTTTGAGAGTTTTTAATTAATATTTCGGCTGATTAAAGCCGTACGAAGATGGGAATAGTCCAGATAACTTCCCAGGAATTTTTAGAATAGGGAATAATGTATTTAATGTTTAGCAATGCTATTTTTATTTCTAGTAAAACTTGGAAATTTTTTATTAACAAACTCTACGATTTGAAAGCGAGCAGTGG
Source organism: Stegodyphus dumicola (assembly GCF_044657685.1). Classification (NCBI taxonomy): domain Eukaryota; kingdom Metazoa; phylum Arthropoda; class Arachnida; order Araneae; family Eresidae; genus Stegodyphus; species Stegodyphus dumicola. The sequence continues at coordinate 16,363,465 of NC_140775.1, read as the reverse complement.
CGACACTTCTCGAAATAAAGCAGATTTTTATTTCCAGCCTGCAAGACTGTTGCCACTCAAAAAAATGAGGTCGAAAATTAGGGTTTTTCTGAGTTTTTAATTAATATCTCTGAATTTATTTACTTTTTCTGGAAAAAAAGTGGACGTCGACCTTTTCCAGAACCCATAAAAGAATTGTAGAAAGTTTGGTGACGATAGCTATAGTAGTGATTGAGTTATTAGCGGACAAGCAAGCACACAGACTTTCTTCTCTTTATATATAGATTTGCATCGAGCATGTGGTACAGATTTTATGACTCATCATGTGATTTATTTTCTCTTCTGTATGTAATTGAGAAATTGAATGCACTTTGAGAATAGCGCCCGAGTGTTGCTCTAGTGAAGCTAAACATGAAATATATAAGTACTGAGCGATTGTGTTTATTCTATAATGTGTTTGTGTGTGTATTTATCGATGCACTTGAATTCTATTCATGCGGGCCGTCGAGCCGGAGTGTAAATAAACTTTAAAGAATGAAAACGAATCTTGACCTTCTATTTCTGGATCGAAGTGAAGATTAAATTAGTTAATTAGATTACTTCCAGATAGAAGTTCTACACAAACAAAAAGGGTAAATACCCTTATTTGAAGCTTTTTTATTTGTTTAATGACTGTTGTTAATTTATAAAGTTAAAACAATTTCAAATTTGTGTAATTTTTTATCCGGGACACTTTGCTATCCGTATTACTCCTGGATTATTAACTTTAACAAATAATCCATTAAACCAAGTGTGTAAAGCTTGGATATAATTTTCGTCTGATCCCTGAAACGCGGTTCTTCTTCGTGAGCAGCAGCCCCGGACAGAGATTCGGGCTCTTCTTCGTCCCATCTGCCCATTCTTCCAGCAGCCTCTCGGTAAATAGCTACCATAGACCTTGAGCCCCCAAATTCTTCCCTGTTACACAACTCAATATATCAAGTGTATCGATTTTATGCCACTGCGTCTGCAAGCCCAACTGACTGACTTCGAGTTTTGGGATATGAAGGATTTTTCCGGAAGATTCTTTCCCCTTTTTTCTATTATTATTTTCATATTATTCATTCTTTCTTTGACGAACAAAGTATTTGGATTTTTTTTATTCTTTTCGTATTTTTAAAGTTCGACCGATTCTTTTTTAATATTTTTATACCGTGCAAAGAAAAATGATTTGGTGCGATTAAATCAAAATCTAGAACGATATACTTTTTTTTAAAATGTATTTATGTGCTACCTTCTTTCCTGGAAGAATATTTAAAAATGAAAAAAAAAAAAAAAAAGGAATCTCTTTGAAGGCAAGACTCGTTTTCTTTTCTTTTCCTTTTTACTAAAGTAAACAGTGATCTGAAAGGTGATTGCAAAAATGGCGCCTGGATTTTTCTAATCTTTGTGCCTCAGAAGTTTTTGCAAAAAGTTTAAAAGAATGTATCTAAGCCGAAGAAATAATGTTCTATAATATTCAGCATTTCGGTTATGCATACGGAGTACGGCGACAGTAATATCTTTAAGGCCGAAAGATAACATCTTTAAAAACATTAAAAAATTATTGACGAATAATATGTTTTATGTGGAATAATAAAAATTCTAGTAATCATAAAAATGTTGCACATTAGAAAAATTAGAAGCATTTATACTTTAATTAGATAAAAGGCAAAAATTAATACAACTGGCATTACTACAGGGTGATAATAATAAAAAAACTACCCTGATATATGAATAATTCCCTCAATATTGTGATTATTTAAAACAATAGAGTTAGTTCTCATGGTTAACATAAATGGTATTGGAAAGATACAAGTGTAACGAAAATTGCCGGTGTGAAATATTTATAAAGAAGAGCGTTGTAAAGAACCACTGACAACACAAGAAAGGGAAAAAAAAAGAACTTTTATTAGTCCAAAGGGGCTTTGTCCCTGAAGGACTAATAATACTTCTTTTTTTTTTCTAAGTCAGAGAGACTATTGTTTTCGTTTTGCGATTTTGCATCGAAACACTCTGAATGTTCGTTTCATTTTTCAAACTGTTGCCACCAAATATTATCGCCTTGTATTATATTTTAAGAAATTAAATAATGAAGAATCTGCATAAGTGTACATATGTTTATCGCATTGTGATAAAACAACGGTACATAAAGCCATCCAGTTTTGAATGACGTAATTCTACTGCGAATATGGGCATCTGAAAGCCCAAATCTGCGGTTTGGAATTTGTTTTATTATCGATTTCATATTTTGTAAAACTTTAACGAATTTTTTATTTAACAAACTGGAGGATTTCAAAGCGAGCGATGGGAACGTTGTACAGAAAAAAAAAATTTTATTTCCAGCTCGTAAGACTGCGTATCGGAAATTCTAAAGATATGTTCAATTAAAACTTTTTTTGCGATATTGCTGTTGAACTGAATTTATTGTTTAAGTGTGAAGAACTTGATATTTAATAATTAAAGGCAGCACACAAAACGTTAAAAAACACCCCTTTGGACGTAATTTAAAATCTGAAACCTTTCAGATTTTTTTTTTAAATTATAAATTTTCAACGTTCTCACCTTCGCAGACGATGACATGTGGGAGATTGTTAATAGGGACGAACGTAATATCGCAGGAGGAATCTGTATAACTTTACGGGATCTTTCAATTATGACAAATCTCGTTGGATTTTACGTGTACCTTAGATTTCAGACAAACCCAGAACCAATCAACTGGAACAAAGTCGCACGATCGCAATGGGCTCAAAACTGCAAAGTAATGGGAAATGATTCCATCTTGAAACGTTGTACACGTCGAAAACATGCAATTCCTCGTGTGTTGCCAGTGGTCCTTTAAAATATCATTTTTTATAAATATTTTACGCCGACAATTTCGTCATACGTGTATCATTCCGACATTCCATCGTATTTATGGTTTTTCAATGTGCCAGGAAAAAGTAGGTGTTGCCATTTAAAAATTTAGAAAATTTTCACTGTAACCGTAATCGTAAGAGCGGTATTGTTTTAAATCATCACAATCTTGAGCACATGCCTTTAAATAACGACATCTGAAATTTTTTTTCGATTGGTTAAGCGGAGAGGCCACTAGGGGTTCATATGTCAGGGAAGTTTTCTTTTTGACCATCCTGTACATGAAGGATTTGTTGCTTTTCTCTGCACACATGCTTGCGATGTAAATGGCTAGGATTCTAGCTAGCAAAGGAAGATCTTTCTTAGGGAAATATATATGTGTGTGTGTGTAAAATATAAAATCTAAATTTTACATAATAAATTAATAACCCTTTAACTTCTGTCTCCATTCTAAAAATAGAGTAATAATTTTCTAACTTAACGAAAAAGATCCGCCTTTTAATATATATTGCGCACTTCTCGATGAAGTCTCAACCCAACCACCTGTACATTAAACTGTCATGTGATCTGAAATGGAATTTGGTATAAAAAGGGTAATTACGTCGCAACTCGCTCTTCTTCTCTTTGCTCGTCTCTTCTGCTGCTTTCCGCTTGTGTCGCTTTGCCACAGAGTTTACTTTTCTAATTTTCATGCTTTAAGAAGATGTAATCTGTACGGAATTGGGGGAGGGGGTTGCATAGCAGACCCACAGTGCATAAATGAAATTATTTGTGGAATTTAGGCCATGTGTCTGCAAGTTTTTTGGTTTATGCATCCATTGTTCTAACTACGCAGCAAAGTCTTCGAATTATGATGCAGTCCTCTTCAATCACCAATGCTCTGCAATTCTCATTAAGTCATTTTATTTTAGTAATAACGCAGTTTTATCACAATAATAGAGCAGTTTATTACATATATATATGTATTTGATGTTCGAACTAAAATGTGGCGGCCGATTTCTCATTATTTCGAGCTTGCCGACTAATGTCCCATTTTTCTCTCCATTTGCTCTTTTGGTGGTGTATGTTTGATACCACATTGATTATTTTGATATCATTTTTACTACACCATCAAAGAAGTTAAAAGAATTTAATAAAAATGATTGATAATTTAGTTTGGAATTATCAGATTTTGTTGTTATTCACGTTACTATCCTTCTATTCTTTTATCCTTTCGGAATATGATGGATAGTCGTAGTTGCGCTAGAATGATTATAATGATGAAAAACCTCTCATCTTTAATTATGCCGATGACAGAGCAGTCTTTTTCAAATCTTTAAAACAAACATAGTTTCTGTCGTTTTCGAAAAAGAGTAACATAATCTCATTCTGATTCCTTTTGCCGGTTATTACACACGCATCTCACTCAAATTTTAAATATATTCTTCTGCCTTTCTCTTTCACTCCGTGGTTCATAAATCATTAGACAATCGCGACACCGATAATTTTTCTTCGTCTTTTTCTTCAGTGTCATCAGCAGACTCTCTTTCAAGGCTAAAAGAAAGCGTTTCACCCTTCTTCTCTTCGGCTCTTCTGAAAGTTATTTCATGTAATATTTTTCTTTTTTCCCCTTCGGTGATTGCTGCAGTTTGGTGCCTGCTTTTTGTCTTTTCATCATGTAAAGTATTTATAATATTTAATGGCTTTGAAGAACTAGTTAGAAGAGAAACGTACGGTGGAATATCCAAAAATAACAGGAAATAGCTTTAAGAAATATATTTTAAATTTACATAGTTCAGTCCTTTTCAATTTGTTCTTTGATAGCTTCGATACAATTTTTCCCAATGTTTTTCCCGCTGCTGGAGGCATATAAACAGTTCTTGACACGAAATGTTATTCAAGGCACGCAACGTATTTTCTTGCTTATCATTTCCATCATTGAATCGATTTTTTTGTCTACTGAACCGCTTTTTGAAAGATTTCAATAGTAAGCATTTTGAAAGATTATTTTTTTCTTTTTGGAAATGGAAAAACAAATCTCAACTGAACCACATTTGGCCATTGACGCAAGTGAAACACAAGGACCGTATTGCTTTTTCTCAAAAACTGCCGAACGGAAAGCGTTTGCTCTAATTTAAGCAATGGTTTTCTGTGGTCTTCATTAATGACTTGTCGGATGTTTCCAATGTATTATTCATTCCTGCTCGTGAATGAACGTTTAAATTCGTAGTAAATTTCACTGATCATGTCGCAATTCATGCCGTTTCGCGTCATTTGCGTGTCGCCTGTACATATGAATTTTCATGTCGTTTCACGTTATTTGCGTGACATCTGTACGTATAAACAGAATAAAGGAGTCTTTATTCCAAAACGGATTGTAAAATGGATTCAGTACGTATGTAAGTCTGTACGTATGTATGTACACTGCGGAAAAAAAAAAAGAAAGAAAGAAAAGGACAGTTCTATATCTCCCGTCCTACTGTGCCGATTGACGAATTCAACTTGCGCTTTTCATATCTCGAAAGCGCGACTTCGAATATGTATTAGATTTATATATAGCATTGTTCTAATATAGGTATTTTTACATAAAAAACGAACTTTTTCTGAAATGACATGCCATTTTTTTCCACATTTCCATTCTACGACTCAAATTATGCCAAACTACCAAATTTTATAAAAATCGAATGAGTAGTTTTTAAAAACAATTAGCTGTGAAAATTGTAGCTTCTCAGTGTTAATTGAGTTTGGTATATATTTATTAATCTCTCTTTTTTTTTATTAAACTTATTTTATTCTTCCTTTCACATTTCAAAATTCAAGTTCCTTCCAAATAAAGTTCGTGCATTTTTTATGATTAATTTTTATTTTTAAATAAGTTTTATAAATTTTTCAAAAAACATTTTCAATTATAATCTATAAAATTTTTACCAAAATCTTAGACGTATTTCTAAGCATACCTGCAAAACACTTACAGGTTTTTATTCAAGATTTCCGAAGATATACGTGAATTTACATATTGGCGCGTTTTGAAATTTGGCATATTTGTTGAAAGCGATAAAACATCAAATGTGGCCTTAGACACTTTGTTAAAGTTATTTGAAAGTAGGAATTTAATGACTTTTTTCCCGCACATGCGCATTGTAAAAAGGTAGAAACGAGGTGCCTGTTTTTCCTCTTTGACGTATTAGAAGGGAAAGGTAAATAGGTTGCCATATATTAAGAAGTTCACCAAGTGAGTTATTCTCGGCGCAAACTGAAAAAAATGCGCCAAGAGGAATTTTTGAATTTCTCTGTAAATTTCGGACCAAACATTACAAACTTTAATATTTAGGCATAATTTGACTCGTAGATTCGAAATATGGAAAAACATTGGCATGTTATTTCTGAAAAAGTCCGATTTTGTGTCAAAATACCTATGTTAGAACAATACTATATATAAATCTAATATATATCCTATGTCGCGCTTTCGAGACATGAAAAACGCAAATTGAATTTTGTCAATCGGCCCAGTAGAACGGGAGATATAGAACTACTCCCCCTTTTTACCCGCAGTGTATGTACGCATGTCGCAAAAGTCAAAAACGATTGATTAACCGTAGAACATCAACATTTCATTAACGGGACTGCTTTAAAACCTGGATATGCACTCCCCTTTTTTATTGCAATCGGAAATACCAAAATGTGTGTGTGTGTGTATATATACTATATGTATATATATTGAATATATATATTGTGTATATGCTATATATATATATATATATATTAATTGCTCTTGCGAAGATTGCATCCTGTTAATAATGTTTAAAAAGTTTACATTGAGTTAACATGATTAAAGGCGAAGGTGTCGGGAAGGGGTGATTTTATTCAAGTAAGAAAATATTACTACTCACTCTTACAATAATATCTCACGATTTTGAAATTTATTTAAACTTGACGGGACAGCCACTTTCTTACTGAATTCTATGCAGCGCTTTTACTTAAATTTATGTCACTTACTTAGTTTAAACTCATCTTATTAAAATACGTTTTGGCATAATAATTGACGAAACACTTTCGCATTTATTAATTATTGTTAACTGATCGGAAATTGATTTGTTCCCTTTGAAAAGTCAAATACGTTCCGGTCAATGACGATCATTACTTAGTTTATTGATTACTTTTTCAATTTTAATTGTACTTTTGAAGTTAACAAAATCAATTTCGGCGAATCACCATCTTTATTTTTATACATGTCAAATCATCTAATTGGCAGGCAAATTATTTTTCAGACATTGTTGAATACAATAAATTTTTACGTAGACTGGCTTAAAAAATGTACGACATAAAGAAAGTATGATGTAAGCAGAAAAATATAAGCAGCGGACGGATGTTGACATGGCGGAAGCTAGGAAACAGGGAAGGGTAATTGCATGTGATTTGGTATTTAATTTTCGTAGGTGCATATGTGAAGCTAAGTCATGATTGGTTGATTTTACTTTTAGTTACCTTTTTCAAGCAGTGTTATGTAATTTGGAAAGATTTGGAATTTGGGAGAAAGGATGAATTAAGAAGAAAGTATAAAATCTTTCTTAATTTTGAGGTCGTCAATTATTTTTAAAGCAGCCATTGCATTTTGTATCTTACATATATATGTAATATTTTAAGGCGTAGTCGTGATGGCTGAATGGAAAAGGCAGGAGTAAGATGTTGACAAAACTAAGTTCGGCGAATCACCAGCTTTATTTTTAGGTACATCAAAATCATTTCTTTTTATAGGCAATCTACTTTTTGATCAGGAAAGCATAGCATTTCATAGATGATTGCAAACAATAGAAAAGTGATGCATCAATTCAGAGGAAGAAGGAAGAGAGTCAAAAGTATCAGTTCGAGTTACAATTTGGTTTTGGTTTACAGTTTGTTGATTGGTCAAGAGGTATCTGCATTAAGCGTTAGGTAGGATCACATGATTAATTTAAATGACGCAGTTTGGACTTAGACAGCTATTTTTAAGAAGAGAGAGAGGGAGAGAGGAAGTCCCAAAATTAAGAGAGGGGGAGAGAGGAAGTCCCAAAATTAAATAAAAAATAAAAGAGGTTACAAGACGTTTGCTTTTATATTTTTTATCTTGCATATATATATGTATATATACTCGTACATACTGATATAGATATATACCACCCGGTTTTTATTAACGCAATCGTTTGTTATAGAAATAAACTTCCATTTACAGAAGCGTTTCAAATGGCAAAAATATTCATGTTCTGGAAATTTCAAATAAAACAAAAGTTTGGACTAATAACGAAATCTAGCTTTTAATGTGGCCTCCTGGTTCCTATACGTATATTTCGAAAAGTTTCATACTCATTATGAAAGAATACAATTATGAGAAGTTTGGCTAATAACTGACTAATTATAATTTCAAAGTGTGTAATTTCCGATGCCATTTTCAAGATGCCTTAAGGGATTGATTAATTACATTAGAATAATTCGGGGAAATAAGTTTAAGTGCAGCAAAAAATGTGCATAGTTTAACAGGCCGTTAGAAAGAACTTATGTGGTGTCTACATTAGATTTTGTTTTATATTGCAAGGAACGGGAAAGACAGTATGGTTATACCATTATTTGTGCTGTATTATAAACTCAGAAGTGCCGATAGTATTCTATAAACATTGAGGTCTACTGAAAGAACTTTGACTTAAGGGAGTGTTTGAGCAACTCACGTAATGACGTAAAACATAAAATTCTGCCTTAAAAATATGCTATTCAAAAGCTGAACAGTGTTGAAAGGTAGAAAAAAAGAAATTTGTTATTTTAATACTCCATCGTAAATAAAAGTCGCGGGTTAAACATTCATCTATTTAACATAGAAACGAGCTAGTTATTCAAATGTGGACATTGCTGTGCTCTGAATTGCTTGCTCATGATGTTTTTAATAAATATTTTCCAGGAGTAAAATTGCAGAAATTTATAATATTGCCAGGGTAAAAAATTCGCAAATAAACCATCGAAATCAGTAGCACAAAATTTTCAATAACAATAACACTAATAATATTTCCATCTTAAACAATTACACCTTATTTAAGAGCATTAAAAAATGTCTTTAAGAATAGAGAAAGAAAAGGTATGTAAGAGAAAAAAAAATTCGACATTTCACAAAGCCAGTTCCTTCAATTTCCGGTGATATCCAAATATTTTAGGCGAGAACAAAGAAGGAGAATTTGGCTTAACTACATCCTCCTGTGACCATAATGTGGATCCATTGTTTTAGAGGGCCCTCAAGTCATTCAATAACTGTATTTTTCTATCATGAAGAAAGACACTGGAACCCTAAAAGAGGCAGAACTTTGCACCCCATATTTTCTTAATCGGGGTTTAGTTAAGAATAGCACCGGAATCAGCTATAACCTGAATTACTGCATTTTGCTAACGCTCTGAAAATGATATTTACTTGAAAGATAGAAAAATTCCCAAAATATTGTGGCATAGATGAGGTGATCGTATTAACCCTTTCCGGCACGCTATCTTTTAAAGTTGGAGTTTTGATTTAAAAGAAAAAAAGTAGGCAGTTTAATTAGGCCTAGAGGAGTACACAAATAAAATTTTGTGAAGATAGCACTTATATCGTTTTAATTAAATTAATTAGTGATAATTCAATTAGTGAGTGTGCCCAAAAGTGGGCACACTCACTAATGGAATAGAGCTTCGAAAAGAGTGCTGAAACGAGCATTGTTTTCAATGAATTGATCAGTGAGATGCGGAGAAACAAAGAATACAGACTGCTAGTTGTCCTAGATTATCGGTGAGCCCGGTCTGGGCACACCTAGGGTTCGCCGTTTGATTTTAAGCAAGATTTCAAGGTAAAAATTTAAAACTAATATAGAATAAGGAGCTTAGCGTACAGCCAAAAAAATAATATAGAAATTTCTTTTCAAACAATTCCTTTTATACCCTAAAAAAAATCTGAAAGATTTCTTTGAAAAATGAGGGTCTTAAAAATCTAAACCTGGCTAAAATATATGGACTGGTTTGTGTTGAGCTGCCATCTACTATAAATAAAGAAGGTTCAGAGTAACCTATAGTAACCTATAAATCATTTTTCATTCAATTTTTATGTGCGTACAGAAAGAAATTTTTAGGTGTGTCCAGACCGGACACACTGTGCCGGAAAGGGTTAAGACAAATGAAGAGGAAAGTTACTAAAGTCTCAAATGAAGACTTTATAATTCGAACTGAATAAGTAATCACTTATACACAGTTGATGAAGGAGCTCGAACGTTCTAGACTTGGAAGGTTCTAGAAAATGCAGAACAATCTCTAATAAATAAATGGATCATAAAGGAAATGAATAAAAGAACACTTAACAGAAGAAAACTTAAACAAAAGGTCAATTTTTAGAAGAAAACAGTCCTTTAAAAGGTCATTTTAAATGCATATTAATAATAGTAATTAATAAATAGCAAAAACAATTATACTGCTAACAATAACAATAACGTCAGTAACCATCATACCACAACAACAGCAATAATAATAATACATAAAAAGGCACTGAAGAATTCGTTTTAAGAGTATATTATTAGTATTATTATTAATGTTGGGGGCAAGTAAATTAACACCAAAAGCATTTCTATTCTTTCTGCTTATTCTTGAGAAAAGTGCTCCAATCCAATTGGCCCAGGGGATAAGCCAGCTTTTGCATAGCGAGCGTTTGATTGGAGATCTTAATTATCATGTTAACAAATCTTTCAAACAGTTTTGTTACGTCCAACAATTTTAATTACGGTCCCCCATTTCATCGGAACCGCCTCCAACTCCAAACGGAAATTGCAATAAAAATAATTTGCACTTTTTTCTTTTTTTCTATCCCCCCTCCTTGTGTGTTTTTCTTCGGCATGTCTCTTCATTATTGTTAATCATGAGCATCTTTCTCCTGATCATTATTATGCCCTAATTACTTGTTAACTGCTGATTTGCATTCTTCGGAGAAGTTTTTTCCCCAAGCTATTGACTAATTGTTGTGTTGTAATGAGCTTGTTTGAGCTGACATTTTTATTCTGCTGCCGACGTAAAAAAATTTATAATGATTTTTCTTATCAAAGGCTAAATTATGAAGTTACTGAATTTTGAATTTCTTTTAATGGAATAATAGAAATGACACAGTACTTTAAAGTTCGCTCGCTTTTGTCTGGCCTTCCCCCCCCCACAAAGATTTGATGTTTTTCGTCAAATTAAAAGGATTCTATAATTTTGCATGGACTGATCTTTGCATTTATTCTAAATAAATTAAGTTGAGAAAAATTTATTTATTGTCCTTTTTAAAAAGATAAAAGAATTTTGTTGAGAAAGAGGAAAGGATAATTGAAATTTCTTCCTTACGGTTTATAAAGAATTACCAGATTTTCTTTTGCGTGCTCTGGCTTTGTAAGTGGTTTGCGGGGTAAATGGTTTATACCTTAAGTTTCTAAATAATTTTTTGCATGCTAACCTGCTTGCAATGGTAAATAGTTTGTATGCTAAATAATAATTTTATGGACAGATAATTGATAGTTTATTATTGATAATTTATGGCATGCAAATAATAATATTGTGGCTAAATAATGTTTTTAGGGATTGATAATTGATAGTTTATTGTTGATAATTAATTACATGATAAATAATAATTTTAATGGCTTGCATACTAAATTACTTGCATTGGTAGATGGTTTGCGTGCTAAATGATGGTTTATGGATTGATAATTTGTTGCATGCTCAATAATAATTTTAATGTCTAAATAATGTTTTCATGCTAAATAATGGTTTTATTGATTGATAACTGATAGTTTATAATTGAGAATTTATTTAATGTTAATAATAGTTTTTAATTGCTAAAGAATGGTTTGCATGTTAAACTGCTTGCTTATTAAATTCTTTGTATGCCCATGTAGCAAGGAAAATGTCCATGGTTTGAATCCTGCCCAGGGAAATGCTGATTTTGATATTTCGTAGCTTGAAATATCTAACATCTAACAGTCTCTTTTCGAAGAAAATCACGTAGAGGATGATAATTCGTCAACACCCTAATTTAGTGGATATGCCTTGCGGCTTTCAACAAGGAATAAACCAAAAGGGGAGATATAAGAAATTTTCACATTCTTCTATGCGTTCTTTAGCATGTGGGGTAGCTGTGGAGTGTGTCTTTAGCAGCTGTGTAGATTAAGAGAATTCAAGTGTATATTTTTTTTTTCATTGAGCTGAGAAGGACTAGAAGTGTTACAATAAATATAGTATTTTCATATCTCAGTCTTTCAGTTTCATATCTTGCATTCTGTTTATTTTGAAAGTGTAAGATTCAAAAAATATATTGTGCATGATATGATTATATCCATTGTTAACATTAAAAGTTATGTATGAATAAATTGTGAATAAGATAAATTAATTCTGTTTGATGAATATTTCTTGTGTAAACAGCACAGTGTAAGAGTGAGCATTTATTAAATGTGAAATTTAACACACTAAATGAATACGAATGCAAATTTGGAACGTTTACTTTAAATAAAACTGCATTGGCTTTTATTATAGAACATCTTTTTCATATAGACTGCAATAAAAAGTGCTGACTTCTATGTACATATATAATGGGTGTACATTTTTTCTCATATGCATAATTTTATACAAAGAAAGCATTTGGGTTCAGATGTTTATCACATGTTTCTTTCATCTTATTTACCACTAGTAAAGTAATATTTCACATGAATATTTGTACTTAAAGGAGTCATTTAGGCCCATATGTTTAATCACTTGTTTCTTTATGTACTATAGTTATCTTTTGTTCATAACAATACAGTTACTTCTAAAAGGTGTGTATGTGATTATGGCAAAGCCTCGAGGGCTATCTGCCTAAGGGGAGGGATGCCTTCGTTAAGGACTTTCTAAAGGAAACTGGCTCGTATTCACGTTACGCATGGGGAAAACCACGAAAACGCCCATGCAGCCAGCTCGTTCGCGGGATTCGAACCTCGGACCGAACTACCAGTGTTCAGCGACTTTACCGCTCGGCCGCTGGTGGGCTACTTCTAAAAAGAATGTGGGTGTCGTACGAGTCCACGATTTGGGCATATGGTTGCCTGGTGTGTGCGATACACTGCCAAATAGTACAACCCATAATTTTACATTCTTGCAAGTGTTAGAGATTAGTCTAGATTATTTGGTAGAAAGATGCAATTTTTAATGTCTTTTATCTTTGTTGTTTTCCTTCTTTTGGCTAAGATAGAAGGAGGATAGCATTTCGCCCATTTCAAATCAACTTCAAACCATTATCAGTGGATAATTGCATTTCATAACTTAGGAAGAGGGGTAATTAAAGAGGGTTCCTATGTAAAGTTCTAAGAACATTGTTTATATCATTGTTTTATTGTATTATTTATAAATTTAGTTTTTATTGTATTTTACATGACATATTTACTAGATCTGCCAAGAAATGAAGTAAAAATAATTTAATAGTTTCAGAAAAGTCTTTGACAGAAAATCAATTTAATAGTTTCAGATAAGTCTTTGATAGAAAATCATGAGACTGCCAGTTCTTATGCAACAACAACATTGGACATTATGGAAGATATACCATGTATATGTAACGTCAACAAACCTGCCATGAACGTGTTAAAATTAAGAAGTAGAAATTGGTATAGAAAAGTCACTTGCCTTCGTAGCAGTGTTTATATGGAGGCAGCGATAAACTGTAGAGAACAGTAATCCGTTTGATTCGAGTGCCAAATAATGTACATTAGAAATCAAAATACCTGTGTAATCTATCTGCTGATGTTGAAAATATACTTCCTTGCCAAACAGCATGAATAGATTGGCTTGTGCCTGTTAATACCAAAATATGTTGGAGCATTTTGAACTAACTAGTTCAAACTAAATAGCATATAACTAAAAGTATAGCTTGTCATGAAACAATAAAATGTATAGAGGTAGTAATTTCATTATTTACTAGTAACTGCATATTTAAAATTGTGGTATTGCAAATTTTTACTCCACTATGCTGTGCTATTCAATGATATTTCTGAAAAGAAAAATAATCAAATATTTAAAAAAAGTTTCCATTTTGATTGATTTTTTTGCTTCTTCAAAAAGACAACATCCAATTACGACATGACTTCTGCATCTCTTCCTATACTCAGCTCGGTTATCATGATTGCTACTTTCCTAAAAGCTAGCTGCATATTTGGTTTCTACGTCTAATGCTTCTAAAATATCACATATATAATTGCAAGGCAAATCAGTTTTTTGTGTTTATAAGTAACATTTGCAGAGTAAGAACTTCTGCAAATGTTGATTTTATCAAATTAAAATGTATTTGGTACACTACATAGTTAGACGTAGAAATTTATGCATTAGAATGGAAATTAATGTATGACAATAACATTTACCATACATAGACATCTTTAAAATACGATATAATTTTCACTTTATGCAATACTGTGGAGATTACTATATCATTACACCAGAAATTTTTCAACTGCAATATAATTTGTTACCAATAAAACTGAAAATTAATTAAACCTTCAGTATTATAATCAATGTTTTGCAAAAATGGGTATAATTGTTTTACTACAAAATCTGAATATATAGTTCATATTTTGCTGCCAGGTGCTCAAAGTTAGTTTCAATTGCCTGTTGTGCCTTAGTCATTAATTTACTCAAGTAAAGGTGCTGAGAAAGCGTAACCTAGTAACTTTTTACATTCAACAGAGCAACTTTAGCAATTTTTAAATAAGCTTGTATTTCACTATCATTTATTCTACAGGTATCTTTCCTCATGCTTATTTATTTTCAAATTCATTTACTTCTTTTAGTTATGTGAACAGGTTTTTATTCTAATTTTCTTTTGTTTGTTATGACAGTTGCCTATACCTTGTGGAATATGATATACTAGTATTGGATAATGTTGTTTCGTATGACAGAAAAACCTTCAGTTTATAAATTTTGCATAATTAAAACTGTGTCTTTCTTTCAAAATAAAATCATTTATTGTTTTATAAGGTTCATTTATATAATTTCTGAAATTAAATATATTCTTATTTTATTTCTATTAATTTAAAGTAAATACAGCAATATAAAGATAAAAAAAGTAAATACAATCAATACCATAACTAATTCAACTAAAATATGCTAGTGACCTTCTCCATGGCTTATAGCATTTGGAAGATTTTGTATAAGACATCATGATCGTTTTGATTTTATGCTAATGCCTGTTCGAGGTCTTCCAGCACGAACAGTTAAATTGCCTCTTGATGATGAAACTTTTCGTCAAGCTACTGAAGTTGGCTGCACTTTAATTTTTCGGCCAAAACGAAAAGTTGATTTGTTTTTTGAGTATAGGTAAAAAAAATTACAATACAAAGTCCGTAATCCGGACTCGTTGGGATTTCGGCGATTCCAGATTAGGGATTTTTCCGGATTATAGATCATCAATTTAAATCTGTAAGATGGCATGCAGAAATTATACAGTTAAAAATATGAAACCGTAATTTATGAAATAAAGAGCAATTATGATCTAAAGGGTATTAAAATTTACAAAAAAAAGCTTAATATTTATTTGTTTACTTTATTAAACATTTTTTTCAATGCAAGTTGTTTAAGTTGCTTCTTCTTTTTTTTTTTTTTTTTTTTTTTTTTTTTGTGCTAAACGCGCATGTGTAAACATTAAACGCGCATGCGTAACATTAGACGCGCATGCGTAAAGCATACCAAAAAAGTTTGTGGGTTTGAGATCAGGATTATAGATCATTCCGGATAATGGACGTCCGGATTACAGACTTTGAACTGTATATAAATCTGATGTTGTACAATTATTTTTAGTTTTATGCAAAACTTTTTCTGTTAAATTTAAAATACCAGTATCAGGGTTGTTTTCCATGAGGTTAACTGGGCGATCCATTTCACTTCGAAATTTTGACATGATGCTAGCATTTTCTGAAGATACTGATTTCTCTTTTGTTTATACGCATGATGAATTGAATGTGTCTCCATGGCTGTTTACAACAGTACCAGAAAAAGAGTTGAGAAAATTATTTTTGGATTGTAGGCTGTTAGCATTTTCTTGTTCGGTATATGGATCTATTTCTGTAGTTTGTCTGGAATATAATATCTGTAGTTTGTCTGGAATGACTGGGACCAGGTGTCATTGGTTCTAAAAAACTCATACAATCATTTGTACTGCCTACAGCAATACAATAATAATTTCTCTTTTCTTGCATGGTTAATATGGGGGCATTTGGAAATGTTACACCAAATTTAATGTGTACAGCTGCCTTATGTTTGAAGAAAGCACCTTGGAGTCCTACAGGACAATTACATATGCCAATATCAACTTGTTATCATTTTGTGACTGCACCTTTTTCTACTGTACACTTTTCAATTATTTTTTGCCCTTTATCAATATACTTTTGAAAAAGCAAATGTGGTTTCTTCAAGCGATCAAACACAATATCTAGCAGTCTTATAGATAAATACTTTTCTAAAATTTTAAGCACAAATTCTAATAAAGCTGTTGAGTTGAATGCTTTGAGGCGTGTCAGAATTATTTCTTTTAACATCCTTATTGTAGCTTCTGAATAATTATTTGTATTATGGCTAAGAGTTCTAACATCCAGTCTGTAACACATACACCATTCTTCTTTTCTTTTTAAGAAACTGGATACGTGTGCTGTTAGATTTGGATAATTCTGTGCATACTTTGAGTTAAAAAATTTATTAACATTCTCTGCATATTCTTCTACACTGGTAGCGTACATTATTTGTCTAAACAGAAACATAATGTTTTTGCGATCATCATTGGCTATATTGTTTTTGGAATTCCACAACCATCTTCAGAAAGCTTGTGGAGCATGAAACTGGCACAATAGTTTGCCTCGTACTTGGAAAAATTTGGCGTAATGCAGCTTTTAAAGCTGCACTGTCATCAGTCATAAAATTTTCGAATGTGAATAAGTTAATTTTTTCCCACATCTCTCTCAACTGGTAGAAAAGTTCCGAGTAATTTGCTTCATTTTGAAAGCTATGTATACCTCTCCCAATTGGTATTGCCCCAGCTTTTGTGGAAAGTAAAACCACAGTTATAGAGCTCTTCGTCTGATCACGTGATGCACTAGAGTCTACAAAAATGGAATGTGATTTTTCCAAACTTTTCACCATTCTTCGCATCAGGGGTGTTATGACTGCTATGCAGAGAGGATTAGCTGCAAATTCGATAAGTGATCCTTTTTCTTGATACTCTTTAATTCTTTTTAGTGCAATTCTAAGGAATAAAAGAGAAATATACATATATATAGTATGTATGTATGTGTATTTAATTATTATGCATTTACTATATAAAATTCACTTTAATTTTTCATATTGTAACTGTAATTGTATTCATAAGATCACAGATTTAAGCATAATTTAAAAAAGCATATTATAAATAATTACTGAAAATATTGACAAAATGATTATTTAACCACTAACTTCATTACAATTCTGTCAAGCCTTTTTATTAAACTCTTTAGAAATATATTACTAATCTAAGTGGATTATTGTATTGCATATATATATATATATATATATATATATATATATATATATAACACTTTCTATTGTTTTATAATTCTAATGTTATATATCAAATCCTATAAGAAATAATATATGGTTAATTAGATGTAACTTTTCGGAAAACTTTTTTAAAAATTTCTTTTCTACTGCTTGAGTACTTTCAAGTATCATACACATTCAAGCCCTACAGTGTTCTTTGATATGATGAATAAATATAGCGATTAACAAGATGTTATATCAGTTAACTAAACATATTTAGATGACCAATTTAAAATATAACACTTCAGATATAATTTACATTCAGGCTGTGATATTTAGGATATGTTTTTATGCGTGTGGAAGTGAAGTAATGAAGGCTTTTTAAATTTTTATTATCTAAGTAGAAATTAAAATTTTTAAACAATTTATAATTGAAATCATTACTTATTTTAAAATTGTGTATAGTTTTAATATGTAGAGCAAGATATAGTATTACGAGTTTTTAAATTTCTACTACTAACTTTTTAAAATTTAATAGAGAAATCATAATTATTATAAAAATTTAGTGAGTAAGTTATATAACTGGAACATTTTAATTATCATGATAAAATACTGACTTTTCAAAATCTAGTTCAATACTCCAAATTTTTTTAAACCATTTTTCATGAATTTGGTAAATTCATTTTGCAGGTGGATTAATTCTGCTGTTGGCCAGTTGTTCTGGGGATTCGACCATTAATGACGATTCATGGAAACTTTTTGCAGCTGCTGGCGTCATACCTAATAATTGTGAGTGAAAATTAAAATAGTGTTTTAATTTTCAGAAAATGATGTTCAGCTATGAATGATGCAGTCCCCCCCTAGATTAGCAAAACATAATTAGTATGTTCCTTGAGAACTACATGAGTATACTGATAGTATAGACCCTGATAAGCCAACTATGAATATATTCATCTGCCAATTACTCACAATGACGGTAAAGCAAGATTTCGCATGTTTCTTGAGCATTCTAATATGAACCTTGATTCGTGAACAAAGCCCATCTGTTGGCTTAGTGGAAAGAAAAAAAATTTAGTACAAATATAGTATGCATTGTAAAAAATACTGCTTCTTAAACTGTGAGATCATTATTGTAAATAAAGTATTTTTAAATACTTTCTATATACATATTTTTATTTACAAAAGTAAGAAAATAGAAGTTTAAAAATTTAATTTAATACAGCATTACTGTAAACCTGTCAGTTTGATCGAAAGTTGATTTTCATTTAAAGTAAGAAAATAGAAGTTTTTAAAACTTAGATTAGTTTTAAAAACTTCTATTTTCTTACTTACTTCTAAGTTCATAAAAAGTAAGAAAATAGAAGTTTAAAAATTTAATTTAATACAGCATTACTGTAAACCTGTCAGTTTGATCGAAAGTTGATTTTCATTTAAATTAAATTAAGAATGAAAAACTTTCAAACAATTTTTTATATAAAGTAGTCAGTGTTTTCTGGCACACATAGTAGTACTGATATATTTAGTATTATTGTTTGAGCACTTTTCTGTTATGCACCTGCCATGCATTTTGGCATGTGTGTATAATGGAAAAGTAGGCCCTGTGTGTGTGTGCCATCTATAAACTATTCTTATAACAGAAAGTTGTTTACAATTAAAAATGCTTGGCAGGTGCACAACAGTAAAGTATCATAGTTTCTTTTCATGTATATATTCAGAACATTGATACTGAGCGTTACGCTGGTGTCAGTATGAATTCCATCACACTATTACCAGCACCTCAGGTGACCCCGGCAAGGGGAAACTTCAAGAAATATCACAAATGACATATTCAAAACAGCTCTGTTGAGTTTTTAATTGGGGGGGGGAAGAGTTGCAACTTTCCAAATACTATATAGATTATGAATGCCAGTGATCTGTGAATTTTTAGGCTAATCTATTCTACCAAGTGGACGTAAATTTACTTCTAATTTAACACAGTTATTACATTTCTAGTGGCTGTATTCTAAAATTTATGTATGTTTTCGAATGTGTATATCATAAATGCATAACGCCAATTTAATTTGGCCAATTGTCGTCATCAGATAAATTAGAGAGAAAGAATTTGATCAGAAAACTCTAGACTAATATTATGTTATTCACAGTTGGCATAGCAAACAAAATTCTGTCTTATAAACGAATTGTATTTTGACATGAAAGTGCTTGGCACCCTAACAAAATATGTCAAGGAGCATGGCAGCAAATTTTTTATCAGATTAGCATATTATTTTAAATAAAAATAATATATATAATATATAAAAACCTATAATCTAAAATTACACCTTTTGAATACTGTGAAAGATCTTGTAGAAGACAATAGTAACAAAAGTATTAAATAAAACAGCATTAAATTGTTTTGCTTGATACTTGGAGAAACAACTATGATATAATAGAAGGGCCAAATGTCTATTAGCTATTGTTCGATTTGAATCATATATTTGGTTTAAAAAAATGTTATGGTATCTGATCATTAGTGTAATTTACGTCAAGTTGGTAGATCTGGTCATGTCTATACACCTAGTTAAAACTCTTAAAATGCATATCTATTGTAAACCCCCATTAAAAGATATGTTCTGTATAGGAATGGAATTTTTTACAAGAAATTTACAAATAACTTACCATTATTAAATAAATTTTTAATAAATTATTTAAAATTTAATAAATTATTAAATAAATTTATCTTGCGTTTCTTCAGATCTGCGAAGCCAGTTCCATGCTTCTACAACTCCAGTTCTGTGACTGCGATTATTATTTATATGAATAACAGCACAGTAACCTTCACCGATCAAAGGATCTCTGTAGCGAGTGTATTTGCTGTTTCGTTTTATTCGAATGTTTAAAGAAGCAGTGCATTTCTTATCTTTATCTTCAGTCTAAATTAAAAAAGGAAGATCATTATTTGAAAACAGACCAGACGTAGATTAAATTTAGGATTAAAAGAACAAAGTGTTAATTTGTTTACCATCACAGATAAAATAAATGCAATAATGAAATAATGAAAGAATTGGATAACAATACTTTAAGCTTTTTAGCCCTTTTAGAAAGTTTTCTAACCGAAAATAAACGAAGAATCAGCATCCGACATTAAAAATCATTGTTTTTCATTAATAAATAATTTCAACATGTATTCCCCCCGAGGATTATCAAAAAGCAACTTGGATTTGAAATCCATTTTGTTCAAATTTAACTGAAATTTTATATCGTGAAAGAAAAGAACGATTGATAGAAATTTCCTGTGATCGAAGTCCAACTGAAATTAAAAAAATAACACACCTGTTAACATTTCGCTGAACAAACAAACAAACAAAAAAAAAAAAAAAAAAAAAAACTGAAATGTTTCAGATTTTAAATTACGTCCAAAGGGGCGTTTTTTTAACGTTTTGAGTGTTACCTTTATTTATTAAATATCATGTTCTTTGCACTTAAACCATAAAATTCAGTTCAAGAGCAATATCGCAAAATAATGTTAAATTAAGCATATCTTTAGAATTTCCGATATACACAGTCTCGCGAGCTGGAGATAAAAGTATTTTTTTTCTATATAACGTTGCCATTTCTCGCTTTTAAAGCATTGAGTTTGTAAATCAAAAATTCGTTAAAGTTTTACAAAATATAAAATCTATAATAAAACAAATTCCAAATTTGGGATTTCAGATGCCCATATTCGCAGTAGGATTTCGTCATTCAAAATTCGATGGCTCTATGTACCATTGTTTTATCACAATGCGAGAAATAGACAATCATTTATGCAGATTTTTCATTATTTAATTTCTTCAAATATAATGCAGGACTCTAACATTTTGTGGCAACAGTTTCAAAAGTGAACCGACGTTTATGAGTCCGACGCAAAATCGCAAAACGAAAACAATAGTCCTTCAGGGACAAAGCCCCTTTGGACTAATAAATAAATAATTTAAAGGCATTTCAAATAAAGCTATTAAATTTTTAGTGCCGTTCTGTACAACCTATTTGTGTGAACGAGGGTTTCTTCCATGTTATATTTAAAAAATAATTATAGAACAAAATTAAAAGCGGATGCTAATTTACGATTAAAACTAAGTGAAATATGACCAGGCATAAAAAAATTGATCTCTCTTGAACAGGCCCAAATTTCACTGTAAATTTTAGAATTTACAGTGAAAGAAGTATTAAAACTCAAATTCTGATAATTAAAATGGTAACTAATTTTTAATCTAATGTTTTATGTGTGCATATTTAATACAACTAAGCCAATAGGTTTTGCAATGACAAAATATCTTTTTTAATGTTCGGGCACTTTATTTAATAGCCATTAGCCTTTGAAAAATAATCTTTGTAAAATGTAGGTTGTGATAATAAAGTTTTTCAGTTTTTGTTTAGATGGTACGCATTAGTCAAAAGGGTTGAGAACTGCTGTATTAGAATGTAGTCTCAATAGAAACAATGACCAAACGTGGAATGTTTAAAGAATTAATGGAATTGATTCGCAAAGAAATGGAAAGCCGCGAAAGAATTATGCAGTTGTGAATGACAGTGGAGAAATAAAAACAAAACGAAAGGAAATAATTCATAACTGGAAGCATAAATCAGATCGTTCTACATCGCGCACGATAACGTAAACAACAAGCGCAATAATCAATTTGATAAAAGTTCGCCTAAAACTAGTGTGCATATTTCTACCGCAGTTGGCAAGGTCAATGAAGTCTGTAGAGAGTTTAGGTGTGTGCTCGAACCTTTACTCACATTAGATCTTACGCGGGAAGAGATCTACACGTCATCTTATGGCTCGTTTTAACATATGCCTCCCAAACTTGGAGTGATGTCTCTAGATCTAACTTCAGTAAACTACAAATATTTCAAGACAACGTTTTGCGGAAAATCACAGGGGCTGCGTGGTTTACCAGAAACAATCATTTACATAAAGATCTGAACCTGGATGACCTTATCACTTGTATAAAGAAACTGAATAGTAATTTTTTTCGCCAAGGCAATTACAATGAAGATGGTAATTACACAGATAAATTTTAAATACTGATCGACATGGACATCAATCTACGGCCATACACTACTGGTGTTCTTAACTACTACATTGCTCGGAACAGATAACCCTCCCGAAATTAAGAGCACTAGTTTTCCACATCCATCTCATCTATCTTTAATTTACATTTTCTGCATTGTGTTCATCCCAATTCTGTCTGACAGCATGACTTGTTGCACCGTCACAAACACACATTCTCCGAGGTCCGAAACGCAGTTCCACTTCTCTTGATTCAAGTACTGTCGACATCTGATTCGCTGGTTTACCGGCCGCGCAAGCATCTACCACTGTAAAGATATATTAAATAGATAATTACAAATAATATAAAACAGATAATTCAGGTCATCCAGTATAAATCGATTATGTACAAGCTGATTTGTTTCTATAATGATAGATAAATTATAAATCAAGAAAGCAGTTTATCTTTATAGTGGTAATTTTAAAAACAAACCTACAATCATAACATGGGTGAATACTGACTGATTACTTATTAATTATAATGATAAATAAATGAAAACAAACACGTAGTCATACAAAATACATAAATACGACTTATTCGAAATAAATAAATACAGAACAATACACATAAATATTTATACAATATTTATAACCATACGTTTATGGTCTTTTCCTGTCTGATGTTTTCCCGAATAAACAAATACGAGTCTCCGTTTAAACAGGCAAGAGGAATCAGTGCTGCAGATACCCCAGTTCAGGTTGTTTGCTCTTCCATTGGGAAAGGAGCTTCTGCACACAACCCAGCCTCGTCGCTGCCGAGGTAAAAGGATTACGAGGAAGTATACACAACTGCGCGTTTACTCCGATGAGATATTGACCGCTGCTTTATGGTGAATCGTCGCTCCGTGCGTTCTTTACATCTTCAAAGAGGAATATGCAACAGAATCAACACTGCGCGAGATCTGAATTTACATTATAATCTAAATGATGGCTTAAGGAAATACTGACACAAAAATGTACATTATTTCCAGATGTAGAAAATAATTCATATTAACTTTCAACATTATTTCTGTAAAAATGCCTCTTTGTCAATATCTACGCAATAAAATCTGATGAATCTCTTGTTTTCGGTTATTAATTATTTTATGTTTAAATAACCTAATTGTTAAACATATTGAACCAAGAAGAATCAGCTTAAGTTGCTTAAAAGTTTGGAAATAAAATTTCTTCTTCAGCTGCAAGTGTGAAAAGAACGGAGCAGCCTATGCTCATGCGACAGCAATAGACCAGAAAATTCGAGAAGTTTCCAATTAAAGGCCCAGTAAGCAGTAAGGTCACTGAGCACTGGTAGTTCGGTCCGGGTTTCGAATCTCGGCGAGCGGGCTCGCTGCATGGGAGTTTTCGTGGTGTCTCCATGTGTTACATGTTTCACGCCAGTTTCCTTTAGAAAATACTGCACGAACGCAACCGTCCTCTTAAGCAGATAGCTTTTGAGTGCTTTGGCATGAGTAACTAAGCCCAACCAACGCAATTAAGGAAGAAGCTACTGGCGCCATGAGAAAGAGGGAAAGTAACTGCGAAATAATTTTTTTAAAATCTGAAGGTAAAGAGGGGTTAGAATTCGGATCATGAACTAGAACTCACGAGATTTTTATGAATGTGAAATGCTTCTAGAAAAACAATTTGCTAACCTAAGATATTTCCTAAATAAAGTTGTCTACAGATAAATGGAAGATATGATTTTCTTGACCAACAGTATCTGCAGAGAAAATTATTCAAAAACGTATTTAGTTTGGGAATTAAATTTCCCAGAAGCATTTCACATTCTTAAAAACTTTCAGCTGTTCCGTTTCAGTTGCCTTGTGATTTGAGGATTTTCTGATCTCCATATCCTTATATTATGCGCATACTAAACCAAAACAAATTACAGCGCTACTTGTTATAGATGGCCACAATAACAGAGTAAAGTTGTTCAGGGACTTATGTTACTACAGGGAATACATTATAAATGCTCTTTAAATTAAAGACTGTACTTCATTGTACATCGTTTCTCAAAATCAGTTCGTGGAGTAATTATTTAGCAGTTTAAGTGATATAGTTTAATCCTATGAGTGGCAGGCGTTTTTGGATCTGCTCATGAGGACGTGCGTTTAAACAGCATTTATTAGCTAAATTTCTGTGATTACTTATTTTAGTCTTTATTTTCATAAATTCCCATTTATTAAAATGATATTTTCGTCATTAAATAAAGTAAGAAATTTAAATATTTTTAATTATAAGTTTATATATCGTGTGATAAAAAAGCTTATGACGGATAAAGCCACTCATACTACTCGGGGTGTAATCAAAATAAAAATTTTATCAGTTTGTTTTTTCTAATTACGTATGCGTATAATTTTTAACGCAGTTTACGTGAAAATAAAAGACTGATATTTTTAGCTCTAGGAGGCGTTAGCCCAGAAGGGAAGTCTCGAAACAGCATTTAGCGTGGAATGACTAAAAATGCTGAATCACTTTTCAGATTGTTCCCACCAAATATTATCGCCCTGTATTATATTTAAAGAAGTTAAATAATGAAGAATCTGCATGAATGTATGCATGCTTCTCCATTGTGAAAAAACGATGGTACCTAAAGCCATCAAACTTTGAATACCGTAGTCATCCACCCAAATATGGACACCTGAAAATCCGAATTTTGAATTTCGAATTTATTTTATTATCCATTTCATATTTTGTAATATTTTAAGAAGTTTTTGATTAACAAACTCAACAATTTCAAAACAAGCAGTGGCAACACTGTACGGTATAAAACATTTTTTATTTTCAGTGCGTGAGATTCTCTGATGGAAATTCTAAAAGATATGCTAGTTTTAAATGTTTTTATCCCAAGGGGCCGTAGCCGAAATGCTTTCAAAAACAGCTCTCGCAACTTGTATGTATGTGCAAATAAGGAAAAAAAAAAAAGCCTCTTTGAGCGTAACATTATATCTGAAAGTTTTCAGATCTTTTTTACAATCTTACTATTAAATTACAAACTTCTTTTTATTAAATTCCTACTATTAGCTCACACTCTTCCTATACCTTGTTCAAATTTTCAGTCGTTAATAAAATAGATTTTTTAAAACTTGTAGTGGATGACACTTGATGTTACTACAGTTTTTTCACATATTAAATTTTTAAAAAATTTAGTCAGTTCATAAATTAGAACCGGAAAGAATATTAATAATGTTAATAAAAAGTAACTAAACTGAAATTGTTCTTTGTTGACCTAAGTAGGAATTGACTTAATTTTTTTTTTTTTATATATTTCTTTATAAGGTATTTCTCTGGCCTTCTTGGCATGTCTTCGTGGTGTAGTGGCCTGTAAGCTCAGCGCGTATTCCAGATGTCTATGGTTCGATTTCCGGTGAAGGCGTTTACTCATTTTTCATCTTTGCTACTTCCAAAAAATACCTAATGTCTCTACACTGACGCCCGAACTAAAAATGGTGGTCCTGCACGCTCAGCGCGTAATTGAGGTCCGTGGTTCGATTCCTGGCGATGGCGTTGCATATGTTTTATCTTGCCTGCTTCTAAAAAATACCTAATGTCTCTACAATGGCGCCCGAACTAAAAGGGTGTTGGATGATGATTCTCCTCACCCAGGATTTGGAGATTGGGTTCCCTAAAAACCCCAATCGTCCTTTAAAAGGGGGAGTATATAAGGTATTTCTTCCGCTTTCTTGGCATGCCTTCGTGGTGTAGCCTGCCCGCTCAGTGCGTATTCCAGAGGTCCGTGGTTCGATTCCCGGTGAAGGCGGTTGCTCATTTTTCATCTTTAATGCTTACAAAAAATACTTAATGTCTCTAGAACTCGTTCAAAACGCGTTAACTATAAAGGCATATACTAATCATAATATATCGGACGTGATTTTACTGTAGTAGCTAAATAACAAACCTGTTAAGATAGCTTTACTGATTATTCTATGATTTAATTAACAAATTAAGAAACTTGACATGCAGTAAAAGTAACCTGATATGAATCCACAATACGTACTTAAAGAGATCTCATTACAAATGCTTTTGTTGTATCAACATTCTAAACATTGACGGGAAAGTAATATCTCGTTTCGCTGAACCTGAGGTTTGGCAGCAATCTTTTCCGGACTACGTCTTTCTCCGCAGAGGCACTCGCTGCTAATGAGCGCTTTATCAAGAAAATTAATCTCCTCGAGTGCGTGTACATCACGGGCATTCATTTAAGAGCAATAAGCGCGCCCTCAATAAATCCTTGGAGTCTGATATCCTTTCATTATTATTATTATGAATAATAACATTCACGTAAAACGGATGCGATTCTCCTCCACCGTGTTGTTTGCAAAGGTAATGTGCACAAGGAAAACGTAAGCGTTTGCGAAGCTACAGTGTATTTCCAGGCAGTTTGTCTTCTGAAGAAATGAGTTATTTCAGTGTTTTACCATAGAAAGTGTGTAATTCTAGTGTTTTAGTTAAAAACACAAAGATGTAAGAAGCCTCTTCGCTTTGGCTGTAATTCAAATATACTGCCAGCCATTACAGATGCTACACCATGAAAGAAAGCAGTTAGCAGAATCATACTTATTTTTGAAGTGAATTTTAAGGAAGGATAAAACTATTAAAATTTAAGATAATTTTGAGGTACAGAATATGCAAATATCAGAACCCCAAGCATCCATCTCTAGCAATAATAATTGTTATATGGCTGGGCATGGGACTTGAAACACTTTGGACGGCATTTGTGAGCATTGCATTCTATGCAACTTCAGTCCTATTCCAGATTTCATCTGTCATAAAGACAGCGGATGTTGTCATGAAAGTCTGTACAGCCATTGACCGGACATGTTTTATTAGTGAGGGATCTCGAGAATTTTCTGGTCAAGAGAGTATTGACTTCGCTGCTCCTTTGGAACTCTAGAAAGGTGTGGACAACATGCAGCCTTTCATTGTCGTGTAGAAAGAGAACTCGAAGATATTGTGCAGCCACAGTCACTGAAACTTCAATAATATAATAGTGGTTGGTCAGATATCAGGCATACAGACTTGGGATGCATATCTGATAATGGAATGGGATAATGGTAAACGGGATTTGTTGCACCAGATTATTTAGAATAATCTGGTGCAAATAAAACCGGACTTTTTACTAGTTTGGTCTTCAGTTTATTGAAAGCCTCGTCGCACTCTTTTGTCCAAAGTACCTTGCATAGTAGCCCACAGTACCAAGGTAGCTACGTATCTGTGTTTTAGTAGTGGGGATCGGAAAATCTCTGATTGCTTGAATCTTGGCCTCACTAGGCGACCTTTTCCCAGACCCTACTTCATGACCTAGAAATTTCACATGGTCTTGTGCGAATTTGCATTTCGAGGGCTTAACAGTCAATTTAGCCTCCTGAAAGCGACTTAAAACCACATCCAAATCCTTCATATGCCTGTCCCAAATCGGCGAAAAGACTGCGATGTCGTCAATATACGGTAGAACAAAATTGTCCAGCCCTCCTAAAACTTGAGCGATCAATTTACAAAAATAGAAAGGCGCATTTAAAAGTCCAAACATCATTTTCTTCGGGATGAAAGATCCAAAAGGCGTCACAAATGCGGCATACTTCCGTGCACGCTCTGTGAGTGGTATCTGGAAGTATCCTTTGGTTAGATCCATGATTGTGATAAATGGAGCTGCGCTGACTTTTCTACCACTTCTTCAATATTGGGAAGAGGAAAAAATTCGGTCATAGTTTTTGAATTTAATTTTCTGTAGTCTATACAAGGACGAGGATCTTTACCTGGGACCTCTACTAAGATCATAGGCGAAGCATAATCAGATTGCCCGACTTCTATGACTCCTAACTCAAGCAACCGCTTAATTTCTTCTTTTAGGATGTCGGTTTGTCTCGCCGACATTCGGTAAGGCCTGACTCTAACCGGAGTCTCATCCAACAATTTAATATCCATTTCGACCAAAAACGTACAGCCGGGGTCGGATGAAAACACCGCTCCATACTTCCTTATAACTTCTTGGAATTTTCCTATTTCCTCTGCCGAAGCTCTTTCTTCTAGCTTACTATCTCCAACTATTTTCCAAAAATCTACCTGAGTTGGATCAGCCAAGGGATAAGGAATATCCACTTCTCCCTCAATATCTTCCATGACCTCCTCCATCACAAGATTCACAAACTCGGGGCGCTGATAATAAGGTTTCATCAAATTTACGTGATAAATGGTGTCACTGCTACGCTTACCCGGAATCTCTACCGTATAATTGGTTTCGGAAATCACACTAGTTACTTTACCTGGCCCTATCCAGTTCAGAGCCATTTTGTGTGGTTTAGACGTGGCTAAAACAAGCACGAGATCCCCGACCTTAAACCTTCTCGTAACAGCGTTGCGATCATACCAGAGTTTCCTTTTACTCTGACACTCTTTCATCCTCTCTACAGCCAGCTCCTGACACTTCTTTAATCTGTTTATTAAGTCTAGAACATACTAGACCACAGTGAGGTCTGAATTTTCTTCCTCTAGCCAGTTTTCATACACAATCGTTTGAGGCATTCTCAAATTTTTTCCATGTACTTGCAGGGACTAAAACCTGTGCTCTCATGGCTAACAGTTCTGAAGGCGAACAAAGCACATAGCAAACATTCTTCCCAGTCCTTCCCGCTTTCCAAGCACAAAGCCTTCAATACCCTTTTCAAGGTGGAATGCAACCTTTCAACAGAATTGCTTTGAGGGTGACACAGAGAAGAATGATACGCCTTAATTCCGAACTTGCTAAAAAACTCAGATGTAAGTTCACTGGTAAACGATCTACCCAAATCACACTGAATTTCCTTAGGGTAACCTGATCTAGAAGAGATTTGTATCAAGGCTTGAATCACACATTTAGAGTTTAAATTCTGTACAGGAATAGCATCTGGATATTTGGAAGCAACACAAATAGACGTAATTGAGTATTTATTTTCACGCGAACTAGGGATCAGAGGTCCTACTGCATCAATATTTAATCTGCTAAACACTTCTGATATAACAGGCACAATCTTCATAGGGGCTTTCTTTTTATCCTTAGTGTGACCTACACGCTGACAAATATCGCAAGTCCTCACAAATTCTTCAATTTCCTGGTAGCAATTAGGCCAGAAATAGTGTGTCAAAACTCTATCCTTCGTTTTTGTTACCCCTAAATGACCAGAGATTTCCTCGTGGCATAACTTCAAGATCCCTTTCCTAAAAACGGGAGGCACACACAGCTGACGCTTATCTTCCCCTTTTTTAGAACTTGCCACTCTGAATAGTCTTTCCTTGACTATTATAAACACTTTTTCATTTTCACTTTCCCCTTTCTTCCACAGAGTCGCTAAACTAGCGCAAGTTTTTTGTGCTTCCAAGAATTCTGCTGGCGAAACATCTGCAAGGATAGACCTTTATTCTAAACTGATGTCTGCAATTTTAATTTCCTCCTCCGTATTACTGGCTAACTTCCTTTCTTCTGAATGCTCATTTTTGACGGCCCTTTCACTTTCTATCTCTTTCTTTTCTTCCGATCTGGAATCTAAGTCTTTTGCACTCGCTCTCTCAAACTCCTGCGCGCACTCGCTCTCTCTAAACTCCTGCGCGCATGCGCCTGACTACGAGTCTCCACAGCATTCAAAAGAACCGGTCGTTCCCTAATTTCCTCAATCAACTGTGCAGTTTTATTCCCTAACAAATAGTACTCTTTATCTAACTCTACCGGAGTAACCGCTGCCTTTGTGGTGACCACACCAAAATCACCCTCAATGGTGACTTTCGCCAAAGGTAAACATTTACATTCTGTGTCCAAAGGCTGTTTCACCCATACAGTTTCCCCTAATAAGTCACTAGTATTAATCCAAGTACTATTACACAGATCTATACCAGCTCCAGTATCTCTCAGATATTCTCTCTCTATCCCATTAATTACTGCTTTTTTGAAATACGGCTCAAAACATTTTCCTAAATTCTCCGTTCCTAGATTATTCACCAGATTAGCCTTATTCTTTTCCAGCGATGAACAGTTAGGTCGGATATGTTCGTCCTTTCCACATTGGTAACACCTTATTTTCCGCTGTTTCTCGAAACCTGCTTCATTGAAAACTTGCTTTTTTTAGGAGCCTCCACTTTTCTATGCTCCTCTGATTTAATTCTTTGATGACCACTACTTTTCTGATTATAACTACAGTTAGAATTTACATACCGCTCTCTATCTTTCTCAAATGGTTTCTTTAACCCCGCTCTTTGTTCTAACTTCCTCTTATCTCTTCGCAAAGCCTCATACTTGTCTCATTCCTCTGCTAAAATGGAAGCTGTTTTAAATTCTTCCCAATTGTCTAAGTAGTGCTCTCTTATTTCTAGAGGGACTCGCCGCTTAATTTGCTCAGTGAGCATAAGTTCCTTAAGACTTTCAAAATTTTGAACTTCTACTGAATCCAACCAATTCTCTAAATACACTCTCAATTCATACACTAAATCCACCCATAACATTCCGTTTTTTTCTAGAATGTTCTTCAAATTTTGTTTTTAGTGCCCAAGAACTAAGCTTGAATCTCTGCATGAGTAATTTCTGAACATGCTGATAATCATCCCCTTTATCCGCTGGTTCTTTCACTATTAACTGGGCTACATCGTGAGGTAATAAAGGAATTAATTGCGAGACCCAATCAATCTCATTAACGTTTTCTTTTTGAGCTTGTTTCTCAAATAGCATAAAGAATAATGAAATATCTATATTACTCGGTTCAAAACGCGGTAATAGATCTTTCAAATTAAACTTTTTTTCTCTAGATTGTTCAACTTTCGAAACCGTGGAAGCTAGGCTATTAGTCTGAACCACATTCATCAGTTTTAACCTTTCCAATTCAAAAACTCGCTCTCGCTCCCGTTCCGCTCTCTCTTGTTCACGTTCTCGCTCTGCTCTCTATTGTTCGGCTATTTCTTCTGCTTTTCTCTGCTCAGCCGCAGCCCAAATTCTTGCCGCGTATTCTTTCGCAGCTTCTTCTTCATAGTCCTTGGCATTTAGAATAGCCTGCCTAATTTCTCTTTTTGCCTGCGACACATTTGTTTCAAACTCCTCCGCTAACTCCAATAACAGAGTTTTAGTAAATTTCCTCATAAACTCACCCATTATGGAAAATTAAAGAAAAATAACCTACCCCGAAAAACAATAACACAAAAACAACAACAGATCTATCTCTCCAAAACTGAATAATTCCCTAACAATTCTGAACACAAATTGCCTTACAACACTTAATGATAATACCTATGCCTACAAACAAAGCGTATATAAAAAAAATGCTAATTAAGAGACAACCTTTTCCTGCTCTATATCCAAAATAAGCCTAGTCTCGAATAACTGGCATAACTTTTCCAAAATCACAAAAATGGTACTCACCAATTTTGAAGACGCCTTCGATTGACTCTCCTGGCACTACTTGGATATTCTTCCGGGAAATTTCACTATTTTGCGGCACTAGATCACGCTTCCTCCGGCGTTCCCTTCTGACACACTGTCACTTGTCACTGAAGAGGCTTTACCACGCGAACTGTCCTTGCACGCAAAATTAGATCGTTCTTGAAGTGAAGAAAGTCTTTACTGTTCACATAAAACTCAAATTCACAGGCGAAAAAGTCCGTTCCTAAATTTACTCTCAGGAACAATCCCTAACAGCTGCCACCAACTTTTAATGTTTACTGCTGTGGTGTAGTGGCCGAAACCGCTATGCAAACATTGGGTTGTGACATCAGGTTCAAAGCAAAACACAGCATAAAAATTTTATTGAACGCAAAAAAAAATGGCTACATACAATTCGACAAGAGAGAAACTTACTATTTTCAAAAATCAAATTCTATACATTTTACGTGCGAGAGCAATTCGTGGCTCTCGAGCTTGCGTTTTTAACATTACAAACGATTTAATTAATTTAATAAAGACTATTTTAATAACTATTGAAAACGTATTTGTAAGTTAAAAAAAATAATTTTCAGCTTATGCTCACGAGACATCCTTGTCCATATATATCTTCAGTCTCTTCTTCTTTCATGTATCCTTATCACAATGCCTTCTCATGCAGAAGAATAAGTAAACACCTTTTCAAAATAAAAAAAATAAAAAACGGCATTCCAATTTGCCCTTCGATATTGCTTCGGAGTGTCATTGCATTTCTTGTAATGTATGCATACCGTGAAATATTTATCATTTGTATAATCAAGTTCTATATTTCATTCAGTTTTCACTCAGTTTCATGTGGACCTTCTTTATAGTATAGCATCTGTCAGTAGTTTTGTAGAGACATTAGGATTTTTTTTCCGAAGCCGGAGAGATGAAAAATATGCAACGCCTTCGCCGGGAATCGAAACACGTGCCTCTGGAGTACGCGCCCAGCATGCAAACTACTACACCACGAAGGCACGCTAAGAAGGCGGGAGAAATACCTTATAGTGTAAATGGAAATTCCAAGCCTACTGAATGTTTCTTTCATGGTGCTGCAATTTGTTTCCTTCATAATGCTGCAGCAGTAGATACTGAAATTTCACAGCCTTGCATAGAAAGTTTCTACATTTCATCGATCACGTGATGTAATCGTTCACGCTTTGAATCATATAACCACCAATCACGCTTAGAAACGGTATGACGTTACGTAGTTCGTTATTATGATGAAAGAGTTTCTCTTACTTTTTTTTATTGTTAACTAATTCTGGAAGGAGGCAAGCTGTTTCTACGGCTATTTTACATTTCTAAATATAGCCGTTCTTTACACGAACTTTTTTTTATTATGTACTAAGATATCATTTAAAAATCTCCTTATATTATTACAGGTTTTTTTTATTTAATTTAGTAGCAATATATTGAGATGACTGAAATGATATTTTAGGGCATAGTAACGAGACGACGAGTAACAACTTATTATATCCGTTCCTCACCAGGGTAGTCTTTTAGTACGTAATAAAGAGTGGATTAAGCAGCTAGAACGGTATTAATTTACTTTACAGATGTCTGAATCAGTACCAGAAGTAGTCACATAGTCATTCGAAAACACTCCGGCACATCCCGGGAGTCATCTCTTTTGGGCCAAGGAAAGATGCCCTCATCTAATTAGTTCTGGCTATATAAAAGAAGCTGGAAAAGAAAATCAATGAAATGTAATCGAACGCGGATGCAGTTGATCGGGTTGATGAAGCCAAAAAAGATTCTTTCAGTAATAAGTCCATGTCCAGTCGGATTCTTTGATGAGCTGGTGTTTTGCAAACAAAAAAAGTCCTATTTTAACTTAATGGTTAAAGAATAATAAATAAAAAATATTTCGTATTTGGATAAAAAAATTTTTGGAGGACAAATCTACTTTTTGAATTTGATGAGTAATTTATAAACATTATTTTTGCAAACACCTTACATCAGTAGTATTCACATCTGATGTCAGTGGGATCACATGGAAATACAAACAAATCCTGAATAACAAACTACAAACAACAATGAAAAGTATGCAACGTCTTCGCCGGGAATCGAACCACGGACCCCTGGAATACGCGCCCAGCGTGCAGACTACCACATCACGAAAACGGGAGAAATACCTCCTAATATAACTGAAAACATGTCTAGCTACCAACTGAGAGGTCAGAATTTCGCATCCCAGAGAAAGCACTAAAATGTGAACAGTTCTGTATTTCACAGTATTAAGATTAATGATAAGGCAAATATTCTTCCACTCCATAAACCAGAAAGCTATACTTTTAATTTGAGTTTAGGAACAAAATGTCAAAACTTTTGATAAAATAAAGGATTTTGTGCGTGATAAATTCGGAGCACTTGACATTTTAGTTTGAGTTTTGACATTAAAATACTGAAGTCTGACTTTCGAAGCAAAATTTATAAAATACTATGAACGAACAAAATTCTGCTATCTGGTAAATTAAAAGATTTTGTTTGTGCTAAGATTTCGGTGCTCGGTAAACTTACAACGCATGAACTTTTAATTTGGATTTCGAAACTAAATGCGTAACTATTGACTGATGATAAAGAGAAGATTCTATTGGTCGATACAACTACATCATTTGACTTTTAATGTTGCCTTCGAAACCCAAGTAGAGAATTATTGAGTGATGGCTGGGCAAAGATTCCGTTGTTTGACGTTCCCAAAGCGCTTCGTTTTCCATGTTTTGGTTAGAAGCCAGAAGCCAAAATTCAAAGCACTTGATAAGGTAAAGATTTTGCTGCTAAGTAAATCTGAAAGGATTTTTCTCGTCAAAATAGTCGACAGAGGGCAGGAAAGACAAAGACCTCTGTTCCGCTAACAACAGAGGCAGTAGTAGTTCTGTAGCTTATCACTCAATAAACTCCAGCAAACAAACCGTTAGTTTAAGTCTTGGCAAATAAGTATGGGCAGGAGGGAGGACAAACATTGCTCCAAAGAGGAGAGTTGTTCCAGAAATGAAACAATCAAAGGTCTTTCCCTCTGTGACCGGCGCTTCCCAAATTGAAAATTCTCTGTTGATAGATTGCATCCGTGTGGTCTGGGAAAATTCCAGGTGCTGGTGATAACTAACTGGCCGTCCGCCGGGCCTCGTTTTTGCAGCGTTTGGGCCATTTAAGGGACGATTGTAAAAACACTGAATGCCGAATTCGAGTTCGCCTTAACAGGCAAATGATTCGTGAAATGGGAAACAGCTTCCAATCAAATGTTTCCTTACAGCGAGTGTGAAAATTTTGTAATTTTCCCGGGGAAGATTGCACTTGGGAAACTTCAGGTAACTATCTAACAATTAAAAGGAAAGTTATCCTTAAAATTTGCTAAAAAAAAAAAAAAAAAAAAAAAAAAAACTTAAAATAATAAAAATTTGAAAATTTAAAGCATGATAAAACTTAAAAAAAAAAAAAAAAATCCGTTTTATATGTTAATCCGTTATCCGAAATATATGGTGTAAGAAATAAAATTTATTGACAACAGCAATAATGCAAATTAACGTATTGTATAATAAACATAACATATTGTATAATTGTATAATAAAAATTAACATATTGTATAAATTAAATGTTTTAAAACTGTATCAAATATTTTGATAAAGATTTAGCTTTTATTGCTTTTAAATAAATCCGTTTCTTAATCAGTTCTACAATAATTAAGTTTAAAGGTAAATTAATGACTTATACCTTCTCGGTTGGCAACACATGCCCGAAAAGGCCAAATTAACAAGTCTTCAATAGCTAGTCAAGTTGGAAATTTACTCGCAATTTTGACTTTGGGTCTGCAAAAATTATCCAAAAAAACATCTTCCATTGGTGCATTGGATCTTTCTTGAGGTTTTTCATATTCACAAAGATTTATCTTATTCAGTTAATGACTTTAATTCCAATCCATTCCTTCCTGACGTTTTTAAAATTCTATTGACTTGATTTTTCACTTTTCCTTACTATGTCTGACGACAGATGGCACTACCGTCTCGTTTGCTCTACTCCTTTTGGGAATAAATACAACCATTGCTTTCCCTTCGTTGCAGATTTCTTTGCTCCTGATGAAAAGGGATCTGTACCAGTTTGACCTCGAAATGGATGGAATGCTGAATAAAATCTATACTAAACACAAGACTGTTCTTTTGTTAATTTTATGTTATACTTTGGCGCCTTTCTCTTCTGTCTTGAACGCTTTGATAGTTGTGCATACATGATGCTGCGTGAAAAAAAATATTGAATTTTGTATTGTGGCAACACTTTTCAAGCGCGTGGATAGAAAAATATAGCATAACTTCTAAATTCCTTCCTTTCTTCGTCCTTCAGTTTCCCGTCAGCATTGTATTTACGAATTCTGTTTTACTCCCAGGATGCGGTTTTCATGATACAGTCAAACCCCGCTATAGGGAACTCGGCTTATAACGAACAGCCTTATTGGTCGTTCCCAATTTTTGTACAAAACTAGAGATAAAGTTTTTCTGCAATTTGCATCAAGTCAGTAGAATATTAGATTATTTTCTGTACTCAGAAGTTACATAAATTCGTTCGTAAGAGGTAAGTTCTTCAATATTTTAATTATTTTTAGAGTTTATAAGGTATTTCTCCCGCCTTCTTAGCATGCCTTCATAGTGTAGTGGTTAGCACGCTGGATGCGTATTCCAGAGGCCCGTGGTTTGATTCCCGGCGAAGGCGTTGCTCATTTTTCATGTCTCCTGCTTCGAAAACACCTAATATCTACTACAGAGGCGCCCGAACTAAAAGGGTGGTGGATGATGATTCTCCACACCCAAGATTTGGCGACTGGGTCCCCTAAAACCCCAGTCGCCCTTTAAAAGGGGTTGTATGTCAGGTATTTCTTCCGCCTTCTTAGTGTGCCTTCGTAGTGTAGTGGTCAGCACACTAGGCGCGTATTTGCAGAGGTCCGTGGTTCCGGGAGAAGGCGTTGCTCATTTTTCACTTCTCCTGCTTCCAAAAAGTACCTAATGTCTCTACAAGTTAATAAATCGTGGAGAATTATTAATATATTTTGAATCGGGAAAAGAACGGCCAGCAAATTTAATAATTTAATAATAAAATAATAAATTTGAAAAAAAATATATATTTGCGTGAATTTACCCTTCCTAGAACTAGCTCCCCTAAATTCCAAAGTAGATTCGTCCGCGTAGTGATTATTTTCGTCTTACTAACAAACTTTCGCAAACTACCTGCGAAGGTGACGCCGAACCTAATACAAGAACTCCTTCTAGCTGCTGAACTCTCTGCCAGCCTAATACAAGAACTGACCTATCACAGCAAAGCAAACACAAACTCACATTCAGTGTGCGATTTCGCTAAATAAACTGTACATAGATGATATGAGGCCTAAAGAGTAGCAGAGACAACAATAAGAACGTGCAAGTTTAAAGTTACAGTAAAGTAGAAATGAAGATACCTTATTTAAGTTGCAAAGTTAATATTAATACGCATTCTTCTTGGAATGTAAGTTTCTTTTAGAGAAATAATATTGTAATAGCTACCAGTAGTTTATTCATGAATTCATTTGTTATGTTCCTAACGTAACAGCGGCTTTTGGAAACTAAATTAATCATTTAATCTCCCCCTTCGATTTTCGAACGATAAATTAGTAAGAATAAAAAATGGAAATACGGTAATTAATTAAATCTAACCTTTTTTTTTAGTGCAAAGAAGCGTTAGCACTAAAGGGAAGTTGTCTTGTTAGTTTGGAAACGACATTTTGCGTCTTTTCACTATAAACGGCGTATCACTTTCAAAATGTTGCCACCAAATACTATCGCTCAGTATCGTACGTAAAGAAATTAAATAATGAAGAATCTGCATGAATGTATGCATGTTTCGCGCATTGTGAAAAAACGTGCACTGTGAATACCTAGAGCCATCAAATTTTGAATAACGCAATCCTCTACCCGAACTTGGGCACCTGGAAGCCGAATTTTGAATTTCCAATTTTTTTTATTCTCTGTTTCATATTTTGTAAAACTTTAAACAATTTTTAATTAAGAAACTCAACAATTTCAAAGCGAACAATGGCAACACTGCACGGAAAATAACATTTTTATCCGTTATTATCAGTGCGTGAGACTGTGTATCGGAAATTCTAAAGATATGCTGTTTGTAAATATATTTAGCCTAAAGGGACATTACCCCAAATATTCTCGAAATGTGTATGCGTGTAAATGGAAAACGAAAAGCGCCTCTTTGGGCGTAATATAAATTCTGAAATCTTTCAGATTTTTTTATAATTTACTTTTTAAAATTAGATTTATTTTGCACTCTTTATAATAGATGTGTCAATGTTAATCAGTTTTTGGCGGGTTCATCATTCAATTTTTGTACATTTCTGTTAGATAATCAATTTTTCTTTTCGAATTGGCTATACCGAGCCGTTTGAAGTTCGTTATAGTGGAGTTCGAGTATAACTGAAAATGATAAATTTCTTTGGATGTGTAAGAATAACAGGTGGAATAGGAAAAATTAAATGATGACTTTTCTATGATGTTAAGGAACAGAACTAGATTAATTTACACTGGCACGTTAAAATTAAAATACAGGACACTATTGTCAGACATACGTTCAAAAGTCACTAAAATATTTCCGGATAGAAACGAAATCATAATGGATAATTTCAAATTAAAGCAGTAAGTAATTTATCCATGAAATAACTTTTTACCTTGAAATAATAAGTTCACAAGCACCAACGCGGTAAAATTGAGGCCAATCTTGCTTGAGTTCAGATTCAGAGGAAAGGCCAGGCATAATGGGAGTCTTTGTGGTTTTCTCCGTGTAAAACACGATTACTAGCCAATTCCTTTTAATTATCCTCCACGAAGGCACCCTCTCCTTAGACAGAGAGCCCTTGAGTGATTTAACAGGTTCCAAATAATCTATGAAGTAATTAAAACAGGAAATACAGTCATGTGCATGTATCATCAGCAGTCCAGCTGTAAAATCTTTGGAGACTGGTAATTCGACTCCGGTTCCAATAGCAGCGAACGGATTGGCTATGTGAGAGTTTTCGTGATTTCCCCATGTTGTTCTTGCTAATGCTCTCTTAATCCACCTATTCCTTGTGCAAGAAGCGCAAGTTTACGCCTGCCGTTGGAGCCTAGAGCACCTTACAGGTGAAAGTGCGAGTTAGCTTAGTTCCGCCCCCCCCCCCAATTTTGATGGAAAGCAGCCCAGGGCGAGGTGTCCGAGGGTCTCCTACCCCCTCTTCCCTTACCATCAACCTCTCGAAATAACTTTCAGTTCACCACATATTTAGAGTGCTTCCATGCCGCACGGACACTATACATTTACAAACATCCATGCCTTCTCCGGGATTCGGAGCCCGGCCCTTCGGCACCGCAGTCAGCGATGCTAACCACTATACCTTTTGGGCGGCGTTTCTCCCATGGTTAATGTAAATACGAACAAGTTTCTTGTAGAATTCTCCACCAAGGCATCTCTTTTTCAGATAGACAGCCCAGCTTAAAGAATCTAAAATTCTGTAATCCGGCTTAAAGCGGCACAAGGAGAAAATGCCGAAGTTTCCAAAAGCTGTAGTTGAGAAAAACAAGAAAAATGACAACATTTTAAAATGTAACGGAAATATAGCAGCAAAAGTATCTTATTTTGCTACACATATTTGGAAACTAGTAGCGTGTTATAAAAATGATTCATTCCTTTAACTGACATCCAATTGAAATAATACAATAACTGCATTTTTCCATTTCTCAGGAGCAAATAAATAATGTATCGTATACACAGAATGACTTTATTACTTTATCTAATGTCAGTAATGGTCTGCTTGCATAATTTATCAGTGAAGCTTTATTTATTCATGTTACACGAATACCTTCTGTGTAGGATTTGCTATTATTCTTGGTTTAGGTATTCACGGATAAGAGAGTATTGCTATTTTAGTTGTAAAAACAAAATGCGGAAAGTTGAAAAAATATACGTCTAACTTCAACCAAGAATTATCTGCACTGTAGATTACTGAGGTTATTTTTATCTTAAATTGTTGTAAGTTAAAATCTTATAATACTATTATAATACTGAGGTCCTTTTTTCTTTTGGCCCAAACGGGCTTCTAGTCTCGAAACAGGATTTTACGTTGAATCACTGTAAACGGCGTATCACTTTTCAAATTTTTGCCACCAATTATTGTATGAATGTATGAATGTTTTTCACAAATGTAATAAAAAGACGTTACCTAGAGGCATCAAATTTTGAATAACGTAATCATCTATCCGAACATGGACACTTAGGAGCCGAATTTTGAATTTCGAGTTTGTTTTATTATCTATTTCATATTTTGTAATTTTTTAATGAATGTTCATTCACAAAGTCAACCATTTGAAAGCGAGCAGTGGCAACACTTTGCGGAGTATAACATTTTTATTTTCGCGAGACCCTCTATCAAAAATTCTAAATATATGCTGTTTTAAGGATTCTGTGACTTTGAATGCTGTTGAATTGAATTTTATATGTCGTAAGTAGAAAGAACGTGATGGTTAATTATTAAACATAACGTCTCTAGGGTTTTCCACCCATTTTCCCATACCACCAGCCTCTTCAGAGGACTTTAGTCTTGCCGCATATTTAGAGTGCCCCCATGCTGCGCAGGCACTATACATTTACAAACATACATGCCTCCGGGATTCGAACTTGGACCCTTCGGTACGACCGTCATCGTCGCTAACCGTCATCCCAATTGGACAGCTCGTCTGGACATTCGAGCCTAGGATGAACTATCAGTATTCGGCATTCTTTAACCGCTGGGACACGGGGCATAGACTTATGGATGATAACTTCACATTATTGAGGGAATTTGCCTTTCAGTATTATGAATTTTATCAAAATAACTTTTACTCGAACATTGCACCTAGTTATTCAATTCATTTGCTGAAATCATTTACTACCTCGGACACAGTAAATGGGAATGACCGATTAAAAACTCTAACCAGTCCAACCTGGCACTGTCTTCTTCCAGGGTAAGGGCTTTTATTCTGAAATATATTTATTCTCTAATAATATTTATTCTTTAGATTTGTAGTTAGTCTATCTAGTTTTTAACCTTTCTTTCGCGTCACCTAATTTTATAACCTTCTGATCTAAGCGAATACATTTGACTTGAACCAAAGAGAAGACAGGAAACTGTTAAGCCTAATGGTTACTAAAATGTGAAAACAATTTCCTTAATTAAATTTAAATGTTAATAAAATGCACAGATTGTCCAACAGTAGGTAAAATAATTTACACAGTATCATTCTACAGTAACAGTTTCGGTACTTTCGTATTAGCAGCGTCACCTCAGAAAATCTTTGATGGTAAACGGCGAACCATCGTTGATTGTAATTATTAATCCATGAATTAAAAATCATCAAATGCGGTTTTGAAGCTTTTTAATGTTCAGCAAAGGTCACGAGACAAAACTATCTGGATAAACATTTTGCCACTATTCTGCACAGATGTTACTAATAAGAAAGTATCGTATACGATGTCACAGAAACTGAAAAACATTCTTCCTGCAAAGTACATTTTACATTCTTCAAAACGAAAACCACATCCTCTAGCTACAGATGAAGAAAACAAAAACTGAAAATATTCGAAGGAAAATAGCTCAGTTGAAACCCAAGAAAAGATTTTATGTTGAACAAAAGCGAAAGAAAAAAAATCTTACGTCCGAGCGAAACGTAAACAGAAACAACTAGCCTAAGCAAGTAGTCAATACTCGCGGGAACTAAGCAGCGCAACTTTCAAATCTCCGAAAAGGAAGACACACCCCATAAAACCCTGACTGCAATAGGGTATTAGGCAATCAATAACAGACCCCATATAAGCTGCGTTTGAGAGTTTTCCTTAGAGCTATGAAACCCAATAAAGAATCTATATGGCTATACAAAAACTCCAACTTTATTTTCTATAGCCGCGAGGGATGAAAAACTTTAAACGAGCACTCGCTTCAGTTTGTACCACGTTACATGGGTTGCCAAGTTGGCTTTAAGACCAACTTCAAAGATGTAATCCTTTAGTTTAAAATGAGATTGGTGAAGGCAAAGTCGTAGCTATGGTTTTCAGAGCCCAGGGACAACTGAAGATTTCGCACCCCCTACTGCTTGCCAAGGATGGAAAACATTTAATTCTAAAATGTCGTACCATCAGTTTGGCGCCCTTTGGATTCTGCGTCTGGGGACAGATTCCCCCCTTGCCCCCCTCTAGCTACGGCCCTGGGTGAAGGAGAAGTACTTTAGCTTTAGCTACAGTTACCATAGTATATATTATTTTATAGTAAACACCTATTTCAATATACACGGCAAAACCTCATGAAAGTGGTAATAGACTAGTGGTTGAAGAATTAAAAACCACTAAATAATACTGGTATTTCGACCTTGGTTCGTAGGTGGTTTCATAGTTTCTCCCGTACGCAACACAGTTTCCTTTAGAAAAACCTGAGCAAACCCTTTAAGCAAGTAGCTTTTCAGTAATTTAAATCATTTCATCCGACCTAAAAGACTTTTGAATCTTTTAACGGGGGTTAATACACCTTAAACCTCTTATGATCTTCGAATATGTGACAGTTGCAAGAATTGGAATATTTTATTTATTTTAAAAGCAATTACTTCCAACATTTTACAGCTGACTACATAATATAGCTGCTTTGGAAACTAGTAACCGGAAAGTTTGTCTTGCCGCAAATACTTTTGTAATTTAATCCGCTTTGTGACAAAATTTTTCGTGTTGTTTCCACCTTGCGCGCATGATATTTTAAAAATGGCTAATGGTAAATACATGAAATTTGATGAAATTCTTTATATGGGCACGTTTTTCTAACTGAACCAAAAATCTGATGAATATTTTAATAGTAAAAAATTTTATGCACAAAAACATTACAGATTTTTTTTAATAAAATACATTTTATAAACTCGACTCCCAATAAAATAAAAATTCAACATGAAATTCTTAGAATTTTTGGTTCGCAGTAGTTTTCAAATGTTATAAAAGCTATATATTAAATATGGAATTAAATTATGCAACACAGTGTTTTAAACTGTGCGCGCAATGTGGAAACATGACGAAAGATTTTGTCATTAAGCGATTAAATTATAAAAATATTCGTGGCAACACAAACTTTCTTATTACTATTTTAAAAAACAGCTATATTAGGTAATCAGCTGTAAAAAGTTGGAAGTAATTGCTTTTAAAATAAATAAGTTATCCCAATTCTTGCAACAGTCACATATTCGAAGATCTTATGGGTTTTAAGGTATATGAGTCCCCTTTTAATATAAAAATAATATTGGTAAGTAGAAGAAAATAAAATCCTTTTACGTTTTAGAGGCCGTAACTGAAAGACGAAAAATTTCAATTGAGCCTTCGCCGGGTACAAACCACGAATCTTCTGATTTAGTAGATGGATTTAAACCACTGGAACCCGTACGGAGAAAGATAATTCCTTACAACTTATTAACAGAAATCCTTAATTAAAGCAAAATATACTGCTGGCATTTAACACAATATAAACTTAAGAATACAAGTTTTAAAAATATATCAGTATTTAGTAAGAAAATACAAATGAAATCGAATAAATGACGTGCAGAATTGAATCCCTTGATTCTCGTAGCAAAATTTCTTAATATATAAAGTCATTAGGTTATTTTAAAGCAGGTGTACATGGAAAATGAGAAATGCCTTTGCTGGCATTTGAACTTAGACTTCTCGAATACTCACCGAGTGTGCTACCGTTACACCGCAAAGACGTGCTAGAAGGGGGGAGGAAATACCTTTCATATTCTCCATTTTAAAAGGCGACATGGAATTAGGGGACCATTCATTAAATTCTGGTGATGAAGAATTATCGTCCAGCGCCACTGTAGAGTCATTACATTTTTTTGGAGAAGAAGTACATGAAAAATTAACAGTGCCCTCGCCGGGGTTCTAACCTTGACCTCTCGAATACGCGCTGAGTGTGCTACCGTTACCTTACGAAGGCATGCTGGAAGGAGGGAGGAAATTTCTTATAAATATACTTCGATAAAGATTATTTGAGTGAGAGCTTATAAATCGGAAGGATTATTAAAAAAATAAAAAAGAATCTGTTAAATATGGAACGCTTGAATTAATTCCAGAAGACACAGTGTGAGACACTCGAGGACGTTACAAGGACGTGGGCACTCGAGGAGAAGGGGATCAAAGATTTTTGAAACTGTAACAGTCGCGTCTAATTTTTAATGAACTCTTTTAGTAGATCTCAATAAAAAGAATTCCCAAAATTGTGAGTTGAGACCTTTAGCAGGCTTTTAGATAGGATTCGAAAGTTCAAATAGCGGAGACACCTTAAGGATTCGCTTTTTTTGAATTTTGAATCTTTTGCAAGATTCGTGGTATTCGAATATCTCATCCATAATAATTTATTTATTACTCTTAAATATTAACTATATCGCATTAAGCACATTATTGTTTCATAATAAAAAACTGAAAACTAAATATAAGAATAAACAACAGAATATTTTAATGTTTAAAAGGATTTATTTAATAAAAGTAAATGCCCTTCAGCTGTTAACAAAGAAAGCGCTAAATACTGCTAA
This sequence comes from Stegodyphus dumicola, assembly GCF_044657685.1. Classification (NCBI taxonomy): domain Eukaryota; kingdom Metazoa; phylum Arthropoda; class Arachnida; order Araneae; family Eresidae; genus Stegodyphus; species Stegodyphus dumicola. The sequence goes on along the minus strand of NC_140775.1, from coordinate 16,319,043 downwards.
ATCGACTTGGATTCAGATTCTGACGAAAAGGCTGACTGCAGGGCTATTTTCGTGGTTCGTGCCATGTGTTCTCCACAAATACAGGGCGGTAATGAGAAAGGTGCCCAGATATATAAATCTATCGTTTGAACCAATCGAAATGAAATCTCAGATACTGTTATTTGAAGGTATGCGCTGGTGATTGTAAGAGTTTTAAAACAATAGAGCGCTCACGGTAGCGGTTAAAGTGAAAACCTTCGAAATGCTTGAATAGCAACATCACGTTTTTCATGCGCAAACTAAACAGCTCATAAAAAAACCATAAATGGAGTTGGAATGATGCAGGTATGATGAAAACTGCCGACATAAATCATTTGCAAAGAAGAGCTTCGCAAAGGGCCAATGACAGTATACGAAAAGAAATGGAAAAGCACTTTTACTGAAATTACAAGTGGCTAATATGTACAACGTTTCAAGATGGAGGCATCTTCCGTTTCGTCAGCACCGCCCCCCCCCCACTTTACTCCAATGAATTTTTGGTTCTGACATTATAATCTCTAGGGTACAAATCAAATGCACGAGACTTGTGGGAGTAACTCTACCTTGAAACGTTGCACACGCTGAAAACTTGTAATTCCAATAAAAGTTTGTTTCTCCTCTCCTATCTTGTGTTGTCTTTGGGGCTATATAATGCTCTTCTTTGCAAATGTTTTATACTGGAAATTTTCGTCATACGGGTAGTGTTCCAACGCTATTTATGCTTTCGAAATACCCTAATCAGTTTGCATAGAGAAAAGTGTGTTTTGTTTGTGTGTGTTTGTAATTCGACAGTTTCGAAATATTTTCACTGTAATTGTAACCATGAGAAATCTATTTCTTTAAATCATCACAATCTCAAACGCATACCTTCAAATAACAATTTCTGCAACTTCATTTTGATTGATCGAGCCGATATATCACTAGGCGTTATACATCGAGGATATTTTTTGTGACCAATCTCTACATAACTCTACTTAAATAAATAACTATTGCGTACTTTGACATAATCTAATTTATCCAATCCAATAAATGGGCACGCATCTGCACATATTTGTTATTGCTGTACTTATATATACTTATATATCATATACTGTGTTTACTCTCGTAATAGTCGCACGTTTTGGCCAATTTTTCATTGCGAAAGTCTAGGTGCGACTACTACGCGGAAAAATCTATTACACAATATAATACATTGTACTGCTAAAATATTACTTGTATAAAAATAAGTTCTTAATAAGATTAGTAACTTACCAAATGGTTCCAGATTATGTGCTGATATTAAATAATCTCTGCATCAGTTGCACGCAGAAAAGAGGCATTTACCTTTTTATGGTTATGTTTTTATAGACATAAAATTCACAAATCATCTTTGTGAAAATTTTGACAAAAGAGTCGAATACCATGACACATATTTCATAATAAATCAGTATCCCTGTTGTAATGTGAATCTGCGTCTGAAGAATCTCCGTCATCCCATAAAATGTCATCTTCGCTTCCGCCCAAAAAGTTGGATATTCCGCACGTTCAGCATTTTGTAATGCACGAATATGAGAAAGAAGTTCATTTTCTATTATTGGGAAAATTCCATGCTTTGGTCCTCTGAATGCTCGCCTACTTACATTTGTTTATTGTAGCGATTGTTTTGGATTTTCTCCAGTCCCTTATTAATTTTTCATTTACACTAAGTTCTCTTTCAGCAGTTCTGTTTATATTCTCTTCGGCATATTCAATAATCTTTCGTTTAAATCCCGCCGTATGGCTATTATTCCTTCTAAACATTCCTATATTCAAGAAAAAGAAAGAAAGACGTCCAAAACACACCACCACAAAATTCACTACAAAGTAAAGTATCGGCAAAGATTCCTTTTTCTGTAATTTTAGGTACTTGTAGCCAAATAAATTTAGAGTTTTCAACTAGTTTTTTACTTGAAAGCTTTAAGATGAAGGTGAGGTGGGGGGGGGAATAATGCTCCCGCGAAACCAGGCCCGGGCCCCTAGCAACAAAAAAGATAATGTCAATGGAGTGACAAACAGGGGAATCCATTATGAGTACTAGTTCTGGGAAGAGTACAACTGATAATTTTTTATTTTCTAGATGAAATTTAAGTACGCGACGGCGACTTTTATAATATTTTGACGATTTTTTGTGCTTCAAAACAGGGGTGCGACTATTACGCGAGTAAACACGGTGTATTATTGGTGTAGCAAAAACTTTTTTTTTTCTGTAAGCATTGAAATCTAGTGAACGTTTCAAAAGAACACGAAAAGCCACCAAAGGAGCTTAGCAATAATTTCTAAGTTTAGTCAAACAGACAATACATAATGGTTACTGAAGAATCCCCATGCGAACTATTCCTTGCTAGTATGGCACTTAAGGAGGTTTGGAAGCGACAAGAACCTCAGTCGACGAAACCTGAGAAATGACGAATTACAGTCCACTACATTTTTATTTCGGGTATCACTTTAAAGATTATTAGACGTTTTCGGAGCAGGAAACGGAAAAAATCAGTTGTACCCTTACTGGAATTGGAATAGTGGATATTTCAGTTGTCATCGGTAACTGCTAATTTTTACATTATAAGAGTACGCTTGAAAGAATACGATGTTCCTTAATTATGTAATTTTAAAAAATTAATTTCGTCTTATAAATTTGTTACAACATCCGGTAAACTTTTTAACAAAAAGAAGTCATTGTTTTATATTCTGATCAGTAATGATTTTAAATCTGATTAGCTTCTTTCCGTTTTTCTATTGCAATAGTTTGACTTTGTATGAAAACTGAAATTTCACGACCCCTTATTCAGTGCACCCGAAAGCGGTCCAAAGTCTAGTCGCTTGGCGCAGATACTTTTCATTTCCCGGATAAAATTTTCTTTGATTGAGTCGACTCGCTTCTTGCTTTAAATAACCCGATCTTCTAAAACCTCTTTTCTACTTTGAATGAATTAGTGCAACTTCAGTTCTAGAGAGCTTTCGATATCCAACCAACGTCTGGATCGAAGACTTTTCTAGTTTCATAACCCACTTACATCGAGACGTTATTCGATTTCGGTACGCCGTCTTTGCGACATTCCGCCGCGTTGGCAATCGATATGTGTGCTGAAGAATGCTTTTAACATAAAGAACGAACCAAATGTGATTACAGCTAGACTTGTTCACAGTTCCTTGCACTTCAAAGTAACAAACCAGTGGGACGTCTGTAGTAAAATTTGATTTTAAGCAAACCTTCAAAGCTAAGAAACGAGCAGAAAGTGAACAAGATAGGACAGGACTCACAGCGTATTAATAAAATCATGTCATTAATGAAACTGATATTTATACATTATAAGGTTACAAATGAGAGGAATATTTTCTCCCTCCATTCAGCACGCCTTCGTGATGTAACGGTTAGCACACACGGCGCGTATTCGAGAGGCCCAGGTTCGAGACCCGGCGAGGGCATTGCTCATTTTTCACAATTTCTGCTTCAAAATATCCTAATGACTCTACAGTGGCGCTCAAATTAAAATATGGTGGATTATGATTCTTCCCTCAGGATTCGGCGACTGGGTCCCTTAATCCCCAGTCGCCCTTTAAAAGGAGGAGTATATAAGATAATGTAATGTAATATACTATTCTGCTGCAACACTCCTGGCCGATAATAATCGGTCTTATGGTTAACGCAGTACAGAAAAACAAAAATAAAGTTAAAAGATTAAAACACACATTAAAACAAAAATACAGTCAAGAACATCAAACCAAAATTTCCAGTATTGTTCTATTGCCATTTATAAATTTCATCAAATCTTTTGCGAATCTAAGCTCTTTATTGCGGCAGTAGAATTCCTTAATGTTACCACGTTTTTCCTTCTTCGTGGTGTAGTGGTTAGCGCAGTCGGCGCGCATTCGAGAGGTCCAGGTTCGAGTCTCGGAGAGGGTATTGCACATTTTTCATGTCTTCAGCTTCAGAAATACCTAATGTCTCTAAAATATCATTCACTCTGTCAAACAATAACTCCACTTATACTGCAGAATAGTTTATGTTTGAACAAGAAGCTATGAACTAATTTTTTATAGTTTTTACAGTTTTATAGTTATAGTTTTTATAGTTTTTACAGTAATTTTTTAAAAACTACTCGCGCAATTTTTACATAACTTGGAAGTTTGGCATAATTTGAGTCGTAGAATCGAAATGTGGAAAAACATTGGGATGTCAGTTCAGAAAAAGTCCGATGTAGAACAACGCTATATATAAATCTAATACATATCCGAAGTTGCACTTTCGAGACATGAAAAACGCAATTGAATTTCGTCAATCGGCCCATTGGAAAGGGAGATATAGAACTGTCTTTTTTTTTTTTTTCCATACATACATATGTCTTTCTTTATTCCCATATGTGTATTTCTTTACTCCTATATGTGTGTTTCTTTACACCTTATGCACTGGATATGGTGTCCCCCCCTGGTTCGTAAATTCAAGGTATAACACCACTGACATAAATGTTTGGAGTCGACCTGTATTTTTTGATCTTCACTTGGAAAAGTTGTGCGGGGGGGGAATGACCATTTAGTTTAAAAGTGAGAGCAAAAAAGGAGAGGACTAACTGTCAAGTTTTTCTGTTAACAAATTGTCATTGTTTTCATATTATTGGTACCCTTTTTACCCCCTTTCAAATAGCGCCATTGACTTAGTGATCCACACTAGTATTTAAAAAAATAATGAAAAAAAATCGACCCACTTATCAAAAAGGTTCGCCATTGCTGTCCTAGCCATTGTGTTACAGATGATTACAACAGTGAGGCTTTTCGGATGATATGCTAACTAACCAGTGCATCCGCCGCCCTTCTGTTGGCGAAAAGATGATCTCTGGATTCGAAACGTGGTCGAACTTCCCAATGCAAACTACCGTTCAGTGACTTTATCACACGGCTGCTGGTGGATTTGGTTCGAGAGAAAGCTGAGTGAGTTGTGGTTTAAAGTACTATAATGAAAGTGATGTGACACTGCAGGGAACTGTCACGTTCCCTCCCGTCCATGTGTGCTCTCGAAGTGTAAAATTATGACATTAGCTAACAGTGGATCTTTAAAAAGCGACGTTATAAGAAATTATCGTATCTTACGATTCGTGCGTGTTGTTGCGATATTAATGCGACAATAGCAGACGTTAAGTAACTCCTCACGTGCAATAATATTATCTGATATCGTGTTTAACATTTTTATTTTAGTTTAATATTTTGAAAACGATGTTGAAGATGTGATGGCAATGTGATGTTAGAAAAAAGTTTTTCTTTTTGAGTTGATGGAATTCTGATGAATCTTTTGCTGAGTGAAGGATTCAGATGATGTCCCCGTTTCTTTAACTGACTGCAGTGCATATATGTCTTTCTTTATTCCCATATGTGTATTTCTTTACTCCTTATATGTGTGTTTCTTTACACCTTATGCACTGGACATGGTGTCCCCCTGATGCGTAAATTCAAGGTATAACACCACTGACATAAATGTTTTGAGTCGACCTGTATTTTAGTGCAAATCTAGTGCAATAAAAAGGAGAAAAAAATTCTTTCAGTGTAAATAAATCGTTGTGTTGATGTTTAGAAAATTCTTGTTTCTTTCAAGAAGAAGCACATCAGTTTTTACAGATTAATGAATTATTTCCTTTGCCTTTCGTTAAGTAAAAAATCTGATGTGGACACCATATGACTTCCTTATACGGCCTCAAATTTCACTAGAGATATATTTCTCATTCAATTAATTCAGTTTTCACTTTGCGGCGAGACAAAAATACATAAAAACTCAAAACATCTTCATTAAAAGTTGAAAAATATATAAAAACATAAAACATCTAGTACATTTAAAACAGTTCATTTTTTTTTTTTGTACTATTAAATTTAGAGCTTCTGCGCAAAAATAAGCAATTCGGCCAGCGGGCAAGAAGGCATATTTTTCGGTGCACAAAACTGAAAGTTTACTTTTGGTTCCAATCGGCAAAAAGACACTGAAGGTGCAGAAGCAGACTTAATTCACTGTTCTGCTAAGTTTCAAATGTAAACAAATATGGCTGCTTTATTAATCTCAATCGCACTTAGAAAACTTTTAAATTGTTGATAATTCTACAGCCATTACATGCAGATTAACTAAAGACATAAAAACCTTAACCGTAATATAAGAACAACCTCAATCACTTAAAAGCAAAAAAGGCACAATTTACCAACATATAAGCATAAAAACAACTGAGCTTACTTTTGGTGCCACCGATTTTAACCAAAAGGGAAGTGTACAGCTACATAACATAGCCGTTCTATATGCAAAATTTCAACGCTCTGAGGCTACTGGTTTTTGAGTTATGCGAGATACATGCATACATACGTAGAGACGTCACGAAAAAAAATCTCTTGCCAATCTAGTTTAAATCCATTTTACAATCCGTTTTGTGAAAAAGATTCTTTTATTCTGTGCTTACGTATAGATGTGACGCAAAAACATCGTTAAATTGCATTAACTAAATATAATGTAGAGTCATTAGGTTATTTTGAAGCAAGAGACGTGAAAATGTTCAATATCCTCAACGGGACTCTAATCTGGACCTCGCGAATACGCGCCGAGTGTGCTAACGTTACACCCCGAAGGCATGCTTGAAAAACGGAGAAAATAACTTACAATACTATCTTGGACGATAATTCGTCACCACTTCGTTAACTGGATCTTGTGTCTCGAAACGGCTTCTCTTTAAATATTGGGAGAAGGGAGAAACTTTAAAAATTAAGATATTCTTCCATGCTCGATGTTAGTGGTTAACACCTCCAGCAAGCACCTGGAAGATCCATGATTCTGGTCCTGGTGGACACAAAGTTGATTTCCGAGAGGTAAAATTGCTAAACACTAGTAGTTCGTCCCGGAACTCGAATCCCAATGAACGGGCTGCTTGCATGGGCGCTTTCGTGTTTTTTCCCATGTGTGACGTGTATACGAGTCAGTTTTTCTTACAAAGTCCTCCTCGAAGGCATAGATCCTTTTAAGCCTTTCGAGGGCTTTGCCATAATCAGATCAACTAAACTAAGCCAACGGAAATTGTAACGGTCTTTACATTGTAATTAACGGTCCCAAAATAAGGAAAAACACTGTAGCAGATCTTCCTGACGTCAAAACAGGTTTAATTTTGTAAATAATACGTGGTTTAAAATATATTTTATTTTGGAATCTACCATGGAAAATGTACTGGTTTCCGTTGAAAGCATCAAAATTCAGTCAATGAAGGCTCAGCGCTATCAATGATTTTGCTCTCGGCAAACAAATTAATGTCCTTCGAAACAAAGCACTTTCAAAAATTCTGAAAACCACCTCCGCTCCATTGTTTGCCATAAGAAGACGCTTCACACAAACTGACCCCGGTCGAGGCTATTACTTATTTGCAGCTCCACACAAAAGTGAGGCATTAATGTATTCGTTCGCCCTTTGTGCCTAGGCAAATATTATTATTCCTCGCGTATCAAAAGAAGCCTTTTCGAAAACCGACGGATTTTCCTTCTCATGGACTATTTTTGGGAATGGAGGGTAAAAGATGGAGTGGGAGGGTTCTTTCTCTCCCTGATAAAAGAGATCTTTCTCGGCTGCAGTCGGTCCCTGAGGTGCTGTGCAAATATTTGACGATTGTAATTGTGAAAGAGATACATTAGAGGGGATTGGAACTTTGTGTCCGTGTACCGAGGTTTTTGAGAGTTTTATGAGGTGACTATGACCTGACTACATTGAAATGAAATGTAAGAACGCTTTTCAATAGAGAAGGGAACATGTAGCGTAAGAATTTATGTATTTAATTTGATGTGTTTGAACTGCTCAATTTTATTGACGTGGTGCAAGACTCTGAAAAATTTATAACAATCGAACCAATAGGTATAACAAGGTGCGGTTTGCTGGAAAAGCAATGGCACGGACGAAGAGTTTTTATTTCCTGGGGAGGAGACTATCCCCTTTTTTTCACTGATAGAGAGAGATACTCCCCATCAGCCATAAAAATCAATGTTTCAAAAATCTTCTGAAAAGTGCACTGGATGACTTCTGATGGATCTGTGGATCTTTGGGACAAGCTAATCACTAAAATCGGTAGTTTCTGACTATCCAAACTTCTCTCCAAAACTTTATCAATTCGTTGGCGACGGCGACTAATTCTTGCTAAGCTGATATGCGAAAGGCAGCAGACATTTTGAAAATTGTGGTGGACCAAGAATTCCACAAAAAAGCAGCGAATCAATAAAATTTAAAAAGCGAGAAACGTTCGTAATAAAACACTTACCTTTCTCAAAAAATCTTTAGATAATTATTTTATGCTGTTATTTTCCTCATGTATACTGCGATTTCTTTTCGGTTTGAAAACATAATAGAATCTCGAACATTCAGCATCGGCGCATAAATTTTGATACGCAAAATTCGGTCCTTTAGGAAGTACAGTTTCATAGAATTCTAAATTTTCCATTCACCAAGATTTAGAATTCTAATTCTAAATCTTCGTGGTCAAAACGCTTTATTTCTGGAGAAATGCGAAGCTTTCTCTTTCATCTGTCTGCAAACTCTTCAGTCCATTTTAATTCCTTGCGAGGAAACAAAATTGCACTCAATGCATCAAAAACAAACGCTAATGACCTCAGTTTAAAGGTGAGAAGCCTCATTTATCTTCTGCACTCTCTCGCATACCTGAGTAGATAAATATATCTGTTGTAAATTTTAAGAGTCACAGTACCAAAGATAGATATTTTTAGAGATAGATATTTTAATTATTTTCCTGCACAGCTGCCGCAATAACTCTGAGTGGAAGAGAATATTAAGATTTGATTCTGGTGTGCCTTAATAACTAAAATTGAATGAAAGGTAAAAGTTGACTTATTCATGCATAGTACCAAAAAGAAGTAGAAATTTAGATACATATTTGGTCACAAGAAACCTGGATATCACCCAGTCACATAATGACATTCGCCAAAAGAACAGAATATGGAAGGAAGTGAAACCTTGAAACATCGCTCAAGTCATTAATTAAATTTCAACGTCATGTTTGGAGAATATTATAGGGCTCGGTAGGAGTGAAAATGTCCAGCTATTTTTTAACAAAATGCGCTTCTAGGTCGATCTCGTGACTATTACATAAAGAATTAGCCACTGAATTCAATTCTGAATTTTCGAATATTTCTTCAGCCTAGCAATGTTACGACTAGGAAAATCTTGATGGCGGACACTAAACACGTTCACAGATATGAAAACAGCAATTATATGAAGGAGCACGGGCATCAGTTCATGAAAATATTGGCTCAAAAACGAAGTGGGAAAAAGTTAGCAGACATATTCTGCAGCTTTCATTCATGCGTGCGAGCATAACACTAAGAAGGAAAGAAAGAGAGAGAAAACTTCAAACCGGTCTGTTTATAGTCTTTTTAACCAAGGTCCGTTGCCATAGTCGGAATGGAATTTGGAGTGAAAATGTGAAAGCTTGCCGTCACAGCAGTTTGCCTGTTTTGATGAGATGTTGTATCACTGATATCACCGGACTCTTGTTTGAATTTTTTTATAACTTTTCCTTCGCTTTTGATACTGAAAACGTTCTTAGCGATGTTTTTGGGCGTTACGTTAGATTATGTTAGTAAGTATAAGTCATCTACGTAGTCTGAAAATTTTTTCCACTGTGTAAAACATAATAACTTATTTTATCTTATACACGGGCTTTTACATGGTTAATTCACACAACGCTGCCATTCCGAAAATATAAGATTTTTAATTTCTTTTCAAATTAAATCCATTTATAACTGTTTAATAAATCAAGCTATTATTTTAATTTTTTTAATATATCCAACTTTTAATTTTTAAGAACATTTATCTGGTTACGATAATCATTAAAAAAGTTTTCTAAACTTGTGTTCATGTGGCAGCAAAAACTACGTTTATTTTTTTATGCACTTCTACAGAATAAATTCTTCTATCTTTTTATACGCTTGAGGTTTATAACTTAAATAATACCTAATTTAATGAATTAAATTTTTGAAAAACTATTAATTTACGTTTTAGAAAGACTGATTTATTGAGGCTGTTAATAAATTATTACTAAAAAATGTTTAATTTTAATTGTTAAAAAATGTTTAATTTCAAGCCTCTCGTAATTAATTTACATTTATTCCTTGCCCCGCGTTGGCAACACGCTTTCGAGTTGTTCTCTATAGAATTCGGTCGCTAGAAGTAACTGACCTTTAACTGTTTAATACTTATTTTTAATTGAATTATAGTATCGGATTATTATTAGATGTTTATGTATGGATGTTAAATTAATGTATGTTTACAATTTGATTTTTATAAACTGGGAGTTGTTGAATTTATATCGAAAGATATATATATAAAAAAAGAAGCAGTATATTTTTGCAAGCTGCGGGTTTACAGAAATCTCTCCAAATAATTAGGTCGAATAACAGCACTTGCAAACAAAATAAACTGCTATAAGTAGCTTAAGAAGTAAGCAAAATTAAGAAGAAATTCTCTTTAACATGTTAGGAGTATTACAGATCACAAAATCTGCACACAGAGGAGTATTAATTGGGAAGTGAAGTAATAAAAAACTTTCAAGACTTTAAGCTTATAATTCTAAATTAACTATAGGCTCCAATGTAGATTCACGTATATGCATGTAATGGTTAAGATATTAAAGACAGATGTTGATGGCATAAAGATGCTCAGAGAAAAAGCTTGCAATTATGATCGAAAGTTAATGTTCCTTTTTATTCTCGTTAAGAAACATTTCGAAGCTAACACAGATAAAATGGCGCAGTAAGCACGTCTTATTGAGGAAGTATATTGGCGCCATATGCAATTTTTTAAATGATTTTTAATCACATACCTATAGTACGCTAGCTAAGACGAGAAACAGAAAGCGAATGTGACGTGCCTAAGATTAAGGTTTAGAAAAGACGTATTTGAGGTATGGCTTCCTATTGGCTAATGAAAGATTGGGTATTGGCTGTTAAAAGTTTCGTTTCCCAAATCACTGATTTGGGAAACGAAATTATTATTGGTTGAAAGTCATTTGAAATTATTATTGGTTGAAGCGTTTGCATAAGGACCTACGTCATTAGCATTATATAAGAATCCTAGTGATTGATTGGAAATGACGCCGTTTAGGGAGATTTATTATAAATAGTTTCTTTTTTTTAGGATAGAAAGGTTAAAAAAACTCAAATTACAATAGAGAGTTAACAGACTATTGCAACTTAAAGTTAGCATTTTCATGTATATAATTTTATCTTTCACACACACGCAAGCACTCATGCCACATATGTACATATGTGCACGTGGCGATTTAGAATTTAATGCAGCGGAAACCATGATGGAGAGATGAAATTTGTTGCATAAAAGATGTAGCAGGTTAATGGCCGATTAAACATATTTTTCTTTATCTACCTTCAGTAGCACAATCTTAATATGAATCAGGCATTCTGCGTGCAAGTGCGCCCTTTTTGATAACATTCGTATCTTTTCTACATTTTATGGCTGCAGTGCGACTGATTAAGGAGAGAAAGTAGTCGAAACATGTTAATAGGATAGAAAGCAAAAGAAAGGATGTGACGTGCCTCTAATGAAAGTTGGTTTAAGAGTGGTTTTAGTTTTTTTTTTCGAATTTTCCTGTTGGCTAATCAAAAGAGAAATACACCAAAGTGAAACTTAAAATTAGTAAAGTAACAACCTTGTGTTTGGCGCAGATTTAGACAAAATATTCGATCGATTTCGAGGGCAGTTGAGTTCTTGTCTAAATCTACACCAAATACAAGGTTGTTTCTTTACTAATTTTAAGTTTCCTATTGGCTGTTAATAAAACGTTTCATTTCTAAGTGATGTATTATTCGCTGAAGTACTTCTGTAAGTGTTATGCAAGAATCATTAGCATTGTGAAATGAATTAATTTCAAAATGGTGTCGTTTAGACATTTATAGAAAATAGTTACTATTATTAGGAGAGAAAGGGGAAATACCCAAATTGAAATGGGGTGAAATGGTGAATCTTTTGAAACAAATAGAAAATATGCGTCATAACTTTTCAAGCAACTCAATAGTAATGTGTATTAATATAAAATTCTTGCAATTACAGTTGTAGTAAATTTATAATTTCAACGAAAAATACCGAAAAAGTCCTTAAATAAATTTAATAGTTTATAAAAATTGAGGACATTACTGTATTATCTTTTCATATTGCTGAAAACAAAGAAAAAGAGTTAAAAAAATATGTAATCTGATTACAAATGCCACCAACTTCCTTTCCCGAGTTATCAAGATAGAAGAGGTAATTGCATGCAGACCCAAACTTTTAACATCAAAACTGAGTCTCTTCTTAAGCATTAGAAACAAAATTATAAAGATTATAAGGTACCAAAAGTGGGCGCAGCTTTACCCACCTAACCAAACAAGTTGGTCTTATGTTCATAACAGTCCACGCAAAGATTATAAGGTATTTTTTACATCCTTCCCCCATGCCTTCGTGGTGTAATGGTAGCACACTCGGCGCGTATTCGAGAGGTCCAGGTTCGAGTCCCTGCGAGGGCATTGCTCATTCTTCATGTCTTCTGCTTCAAAATACGCTAATCAATCACCCTAAGCGGCACCCCAACTAAAAGGTGTTGGATTATAATTTGTCACCACCAGGATTTAACGATTAGGTCCTCTATTTCCTAATCGCTCTTTAAATGGAAGAGTGTATAAGGTTAGTTAGTTAGTTCTAAGCACTGGCCCTCAGCCCACCTAGCCTAAGTCTGGCATATGGCTATGATAGAGAGTATACAAGGTATTTCCTCCCTCCTTCCAGCATAACTTCGGGGTGTAACGGTAGTACAGTCGGCGCGTATTCGAGAGGTCCAGGTTCGAGTGCCGGCGAGGCACTGCTCATTTTTCATGTCTCCTACTTCAAAATAACCTATGAATCTGCAAGATAACAGACGAAACAGCGAAACTCAAATCCACACAGAGTTATATTTGAATTCTACGAGGATCCACAATTCACTACTTTTCATCAAGCCAAGCGTAAAATCTTTAGCTTACCGATTTGAACAGGAATTTTTCTCGCCGTTACTTACTCCAGCATGAATAATCAATGGCTAACGTTTACAATGGTTCCATTCTTATGATCTGCCACGCTGATGACCAACTCTGACGTTCTTTAGGTAGACTTACAGAGACATTAGGATTTTTTGGAAGCAAGAGATGTGAAAAATGAACAGTGCCCTCGCCGGGACTCAACCCCGGACCTCTCGAATACTTGTCGAGCGTGCTGACCACTACGCCACTAAGACACGCTAAGAAATACCTTATAGACTCCAACCTACTCGGGATCAGATATCCGACATAAAAAAAAACTGAAGGCTACCACCTACTAACCGAATCTGGTTTCATTTAACTGCTAAAATCCATACGCTATTTTCGAAATATGCATGATCCTCCGGAGGGAACAAGCAGGTGATAGAATAATATGCAGATTGTCACAGAGTATTTTAATAAGCCTAAAATTTTCTTCGCTAAAAAAAGGGGGAAAACAACGGTTTGGAGTATCGGAGTTCCGGATAATCGAGGCCCGGCTGCATTCTCAAAATTCCCTTAAGGTGTGACCAAAAATGCCCGAAAGATAGATGGCTTTCCCTTGAAGACTATCTCCTGTTTCAGAAACAAGAAGAGACTTTTTCACAAAGACGTACCTTTATTGAATGGATACTTCTCCGAACAAGCTCTAAGCGTCTTTATTTATTTATTTACTTTTTCTGCAGGAAATCCTTATTGTTCTTTATCTTCACTTAAAAATTCAAATTTCTCTGCTGTGTGATTACAGATAAAAAAGAGAGGAAAAAAAAAGATTAAAACTGAGTCTATTGATTCTGAAGACAGGAAACTCCTTTTCAATTCCCTCTCTAAAGCTCCCAGACTTATTTTCCTCAAAAGTTTTCTATACGGGGATTAAGATTCGGTTCTTATTATTTATGCATCGACAGCAATACTCTGTTAAAAACTCGCTCGCGCTTCTGCTGTTTCTTGGGCACAAAAAGCGGGAAGAAACAAAAAAACTCCTACCTCTTGTTAAGTTTTCCAGTAAAAGTTCTCCTTATACGTAGTTTGACATTCTAAAATCTATCCCAAAGATGCGAAAAGTAAAAGAAAAGCGCAACGAGAAAGAAAGGCCTTATCTGGGAATATTAAATTTTTTTTCCCTTTTGTTCTCGTTCTTGTTTTGGGAACGAAAAGACTAGAAGATCTCGGAAGTTTAGGAAAAGTACTTACGGAAGAAGAAACCTTATCTGGCCGGAATTAGCTTAGTTTGGAGTTTGTTGTTACGAATGTTACGGCTTATTTTGTTAGAGAAAAATGAAAGATTGAATGTTCCCATTTGACTGATCTCGGCGGTTGCCCGGGAAGACCGTCGAAAGCATTGTTCTGAAGAGAGACGCGATATTATCTGCCAGCGAATAAGATTTAGATAACCATGGGATCGTAGCATGGAATTCTATCTCATCTCAGTTCTATATCAAGATCCCTTGCACGACATTAAATATTGAAAAGCGAATGACGTATCTCATATCCAGATAAGCCATTTACGAGGGAATATTTCAAATATTCTCCTTTCTTTTCTGGAGTTCTCGCAAAGCACTTAGAAAGAGCAGCTTTTCAAATAACCACGAGAGCAACCCAACTGGTAAAGTGGTTAATGTCGCTGACGGCCGTGCCGAAGGGACCGGATTCGAATCCCGGAGAAAGCATGGATGTTTGTAAATGTATAGTGTCCGTGCGGCATAGGGGCATTCTAAATATGCGGCGAGCTGAAAGTCCTCTCGAGAGGTTAGTGGTAGGGTAACAGGGGTGGAAGACCTTCGAACCCGTCCACCCGGGATGATCTCCATCAAAATTGAGGGCGGAACTGAGCGAAATCGCACTGTTCGGGGTTTATTACCTGTTCTGTATTTTAATTATCTGTATTTTAATTACCTGTTCGGGGCTCAAGGCTGTAGGCTGTTGCTAACGACAAGCGTAAACTTGCACTTCTTGCCAAGAAGAATTTCGTGAGTTTGGGCTGACTGTAGTTCAGGCAAGGGAGCATTAACAACAACAACAGCATAACCGTGGATTGCACCTTTGTAACATTTATTAAACATCTATAACCAGCTATTAGTATATCGAGCATATACAATGATTTACAGTTAACACGTAAAAATAACATCTTGAAGAAATAAATTCGGTATACATGATTATGAGAATGTATAGCTCATCTTCTTGTCCATGCTTCGCGGTGTAGTTGGTTGGCACGAACCGCTACCAGTCTGAAGATTGGTGGTTCGAATCTCGGCGAGTTGATTTCTTGTATTTTGTTAGAAAAAAATTAGTATCACTTTTGCATAATGAAACTCGGCAACGTCAAAAACAAACCAGAGCCAAACGATATATTCGCGAGACAGGATGCTGCCTATGTTTGTTCTGAGGCAGATGTCCTAAAAAGATTTTGTGCTAACGTTGTACCAAGAGCTTCATTCTTTTTCAGCTTGTTACCTTCGTTTATGGACTATACTCCTGATAATATTGCCTAATAGGTTAGCTTGAAGACATTTAAAGCTTATAAATGAGTATCTTTGCAAGTTCTTTATTTCAACACTTCGATTTAAATGCTTGTAAAAAGTGTTAAGTTTGATTTGTATTCGAGTTAAGCAAACTCTCTGAATTCTTAAATAAAGATTTCATAGTCATTCTAACTTATAATTCTTTTATAAAACTGTGCTAAATAGAGGAAAGTGTACTCAAACTCCTTAACTGTATTAAATGTACGACGCATCATATTTGCTGTTCCGCAAAGTCACTAAAATGACTCCTGAGCTAAGAATATTTGCTACTTTTGGCAAACCTGTGCGACTAAAATTTGTGTGTGTTCGATGTTGCGAAATTTTTGCTAATCTGTCATTTCCTTGTGCTATTTTTTGCGACTTAAAAAATATTCAATTGATCGTAGATCGCTTATACTTTAAAATAATGTACCTACTAAACTAACTTTGCAATAAAAAAAAAATAAATAAATAAAAAATAAATAAATAAATAAATAAATAAAAAATAAATAAATAAATAAATAAATAAATAAATAAATAATAAAAATAAATAAATAAATAAATAAATAAGTAAAAGGAATTTTTGAAAAATCTGAAAGGTTTCAGATTTGAAATTACGTCCAAAGGGGCGTTTTTTTAACGTTTTGTTGTTACCTTTATTTATTGAATATCATGTTCTTTGCACTTAAACCATAAAATTCAGTTCAACAGCAATGTTGCAAAATAATTTTAAAATGAGCATATGTTTAGAATTTCCGATACACAGTTCTGCGCTCCGAATATAAAAAAGTACCCCCCCCCCCGTATAGTGTTGCCATTGCTCGCTTTGAAATCGTTGAGTTTGTTAATCAAAAGTTCGTTAAAGTTTTACAAAATATGAAATCGATCATAAAACAAATTCCAAATTTCGAATTTGGTCTTCCACATGCCCATATTCGTAGGAGGTTTACC